>NW_028251763.1:0-86538 GCF_964263255.1 Lissotriton vulgaris | reverse complement strand
ATTGTGTGTGTGAGTAGCTGTATGGATGAGTGTGGTCATATGGCAGGCTGTATGGGTGATTAACTGGTTGATTGAGTGGCTGAATGGTTGTGTGAATGGCTCTATGGAGGATTGAGTGGGTTTGTGAGTATAGGTATAGGTCTGTGAATTGGTCTGTCAGTTGTATGGGTGTGAGAGTTGGTGTACAAGAGGTTGCATGTGTGTGTGAGTGGTTCTGTGGATGATGTCATCAGTGATGTCATTTGAGATGTCATCAGTGATGTCGTCAGTTATGTTACTGACCATGTCATGAGGGATGTAATATGTGAGGTCATAAGCAGTGCATTGCAGGGGGCATAAGTTATTGTTAGCTCAGGTAACAATAACTGACGAATTTCACTGGCTTTGTACAAGTGAAATCTGAACCTTTCTATAATGTCCCTGTAACCTTTGTTTTTTTCAGTGAATTTCAAAGGTTTTTTTTAACTAACAGTCGTGTTTGTAGAGTGGGAGATAAAGGAGGGGGGGCCTCTGACCACCTCTCAGCAATCCTATTGTGTAGGACTTACAGGAATTTCCAGGAGGGCTTCTTGGCCGTGAAGGTCCCTCAGGAGCAAAGTGGACTTCATCTCCCCCCACAGTAGTGCACCACAAGCTGCATTTGGAGGGTGGTGGAGAAAGGGGATGTGGCCACCAAAAACATCTTAACAATTCCACTGTGTGGGACTTACTGGAGGTAACAGGGGGAGTGGGAAAAATAGCAAACAAATAAAATATATATATATATATATATATATATATATATATATATATATATATATATATATATATATATATATATATATATATATATATATATATATATATATATATATATATATATATATATATATATATATATATATATATATATATATATATATATATATATATATATATATATATATATATATATATATCTGGAGAAACTACTCAAACCACTTCCTGATACGCAGCAGCAGCATACAGGCGAGGAAAGAGACACAGACCTCCGAGGTATTTCAGGTGGGCAAAGGGATTTTATTTTCAGTGACCCAACACAACGCGTTTCAAGCTCGTAAGCCCTTGATCACGTGTCATAAGTGGAATCACCATCTACCATATTTAAAGTGATTAGTGCCCCTCCCAAGTTTGACATCACAGGTCACATGTGCATAGGCATTGACAACATACTATAATGTTTTGTTTTGTCATCTCAGCATATTGCATGAAGGCATATAAGCGCAGTTTGACACACACAAAATTTATATATATACATGTTCAATAAATAAATAAAACAACATGTAAAGTGATGTGTGCCAGAATATTTGTAAAATAATAAATACAAATTATGTTTAAAAAAGTCTCATTGGATAAATCCAAAAACTGACAACACGATGAACATTATGTTGTTTAAATCTTACCGGTTAAATCCGATTATATTTACAATCGACAAAGCTACCTGTGAAATACGCATGCGAGAATGTACGCTTGATATTGTCTGTATTTTGACATTGTTTATCGCACGTAACAGTCGTAAATGGAGAGGCAAAAAGTGCACAAAGTGCATGTCTTAATAACTAAAGTGCAAGTGTAAACGGTATAAATTTCTCAAATTTTCAAATGTATATTGTAGGTCCAATCATCTGTACATCAGAAAACTAATTAATTCCTAATATTATACAGATAAAAACGATCAATTTGGATCCTAAAAACATTTGAATACATGTAAGAAATATAAAAATACCTATTGAGAAATTGAAATAAGGGAAAGGCAAATATATACAAATTTGATCACTGATAGTATTTACAATATATAATACAAGGACATGTTTCATGATGTTATTTACAGGTAACTTAGCTAGTAAACAGACAGACTTTCAATATAGCAGCTATGAATGAATTACAGAAAGCTGCGCATATCTTCCGTCGTGTTTAAACCGTTGGGCCATTTGCAATCTAGCTCTAAAATGTATTTTGTTTCGAGCTGACGGAGTTGGCGCTCTCTATTGCTGCCTCTCCTTTTCCTAACTACAGCGTCAATGACTTAATAAGACAGGCAATTAATGTTGTTAGCATGCACTCTCTTAAAGTGTCTAGCAACAGGATATGTTGCGTCGCTGTGGAGAATGGCCCTGATATGCTGTAATATCCTGACGTGCACCTGCAGCTTCGTGCTACCCACGTAGCGAAGTCCACAGGTGCACGCCAGGACATACACAGCATACTCGGTTTTGCTGTTGTAATTACCCATTATCACACTAGGAGTAGTCCTGAATGGTGTCGAGTAAGTTGACATATTGCATCCAAATTTACATGCTCGACATGATGTGCATTTGGTGAAGCCCTTCTTCGGTGCTAGCCAGGTAGTTATCTTTTTGATTTCAGGAGATACTAGATCTAATGTAGTGCCCATGGTACTACTTCTTCTGAATGTAATCACAGGTTTAGCTGCAATTCTACTCTGAAGGATGCTATCTGTTAATACCACTGGCCAATGTTTGTTGACTTTAGCCCTTATCTGGCGTTCCTCTCTGTTGAAAGTGGTGATTAATCTAGGAGTATTGATCTTATTGGAGGTAACGACAGTATTGGCTATATCAGGGCTATCTACATCAGGAGAAAAAAGACTCATCCTGGATCTGGTTTTAGCCTTTTCTATAGCCTCCTCTAAGATTTGTGGAGAGTATCCCCTATTCTTGAGTCTAGCTACCAGCTCTCTCTGACATTTATTGAATTCATCCTCATTGCTGCAAATTCGTTTTATACTTAGGATTTCTCCATACTGAATGCTAGCAATGAGGTGTTTAGGATGAGAGCTGGTTGCGTGTAAGGTAATGTTGCCCGAAGTAACTTTCCTGTGAAGGGTACTTTCAAATTTGTTGTTATGGACAAAGACCTTGACATCGAGGAATTCAATTTTCTTTTTCTCGATGTGGGAAGTGAATTTTAAGTTGTACATATTTTTTTTTTTAAACCTTTATTTGGAGACAAGCAGGGTCAAGGGAAGTGCATACACAATACATACAGACATATATGGCCATTACAATGGTACGTCAGAACCAAAAAATGAGATACAAGCCAGTACAGGGCAGCAGACCAGTCAACACAAGGAGCAACATCGGAATGCACAGTGCAATTTAGAGAGCAATGATCCAGCATGTTCAGGCAAGCTAATGAGGCAATACAGTATGGGCACAGTCGGTTAGCGAACAGCAAATAAAAACAAAGGAGACTCAGACATAAGGGTCACATAAAATAAAGGTACCTGACAGGGATACGATCTCAGTTCCTAGCCATACACTTGTCGTAAGGGGAACTACAGCCCCCAATAGCTCGCATGTAAAGGAGACAGCGCAGCCACTCCCCTAATACCGGAAGATCAGCAGGTGTAATGTAAAATCCCAGCCCACCAAGATGCCATCAACCAATCCCTTCACGGTCCCCTAATTCAGAATCAGAGTCCTGCACAGCTCTGGTTAGGAGGTACACCTGGAGCGGGCTCCAAAAATCCTTTGGTCTGCACCTGACAGGCATCAGGTCAGCATAGATGTTGTATTGATCCTGACAGTATATGAGGTCAGTCACCCAATCCTGAAAGCGCGGCACCCTGCCACGACCCCAGCAACAGGCAACCCTACGCTTAGCCAGCAGCAGGGCCACGTCAACAAATCTACGGTGAGAGGCAGGCACGTCCTTAGAGTAGCCCAGCAGCATCACTAAGGGGTCAAATGCTACCCCATCCTCCGCCATAATCTGCAGGGCCTCATGAACCTGAGTCCAATATTCCAACACACCCGCACAACTCCAAGCCAAGTGCAGGAAGTCAGCGCCTTCTGCATGACACCTAGCACACCTGTCATCTTCCGCTAAATGAAACCGTAGTTTCCTCGCCGGGGTATAATAGTACCTCTGAACAAACTTGTAGTGGATAATTTTAAGGCGACAACTAGAAGACACATTGGCCGTGAGCCCACAACAGTGCGTCCACTGCTCGTCGGTGATAGGAGCACCCAACTCGGCAACCCACTGCTCGCGCACCCGATTGGCCGGGACCGAACGCTGTCTGCGAATAGCCCCGTATAATTTCGACACCAGGTGTCGTCCATCTGAAACCAACAGCACGTGGAGGGGGAGGGTAACCCCAGGCTCCGAAGGGAAATCTGGAAGCAGAGCACGCATGCCCTGCCGCAAGCGGATGAAGTAGAACAGCTCTAGAGGGGAGTGAGCAGCCACTCCAAAGAAATGAGCCTGCGTACGGAAGGCACCCTCATGAAACAAGTCGCCCCACGTGAGGATGCCCAGACGCCTACACATTCGTTGAAACCCCGTTTCCAACAGCAGCGACAGATCAGGATGATAAGACAGAGGCAGAGCCGGCGAATAAAGAAAGGAGACGCCCAGCAATTGAGCCACCCGCTTCCAAGCATCCACCGTGCACGTCACCGTCGTGCGGGGCGTTTCCACATCGGACACCTTGCCCAAAACCATTCCCTCCAGTGGGAGCGGGTGGGCAACCCAATGTTCAGCAGCAATCTGGGGCATGAACGGCGTGGGGCGCATCCAGTGATAAGCGTAATGCGCCTGAGCGCTGAGATAATAAAGCTCGAAGTCAGGGACGTCGAAACCGCCATCAGCATAGGGCAACGTAAGGGTAGCCCAAGCCACCCGTGGCTGCTTGCCCCCCCAGAACAACCGCAAGAGCTCGGAACGGAGTCTGCGAAAGAAATAAGCACCAGGATGATACGGAATGTTTTGAAAGAGGTAAAGAAAGCGGGGTAAAACTACCATCTTGATAAGGGACGCCCTACCGGCCATGGAAAGAGGCAAGGACATCCACCTGGTGACATCATCTGCAAGCTTGGTAATAGCCACTCCATAATTAAGCCGAACCGATTCTTCTCTGTCCAAGGACACGACAATGCCAAGATAACGCAACTCCGAATCACACCATTCCAGAGGGTAGTCAAGGGGAAACCTAGCTACAGCAGCAGTGAGGGGAAAAAATTGAGACTTCCGCCAGTTGATATGGACACCGGAGACCCCCCCAAAAGCGACCAGCTCTCGTAAGAGCGAATTAAGGTTGTTCTCAGGGTCCTTGACATAGAGTGTAACATCATCGGCGTACAAAGAAATACCGACCTGCCGCTGAAGACAATTAAAGGCGCTCTGCTGGTGAAACTGACGAATCCTGCAGGCCAGTGGCTCAATGGCTATAGCAAACAAGAGGGGCGAGAGGGGGCATCCCTGTCGGGTCCCTCTCGTAAGAGGGAACGAGGGGGATAGCACCCCATTCACCACTACCCTCGCCATCGGATCAGTGTATAAGAGCTTAACCCATGAGATGAAGATCCTGGGGAAACCCATCCGACAAAGAACATCAATAAGATAGCCCCACTCAACAGAGTCAAACGCCTTAGTGGCATCTAGAAAGATGGCGGCGACCGGGACAGTAGGAGCAATGGTCGACACAAGCGAGAACAAGGTGCGAAGATTATGGGAGGTAGCACGGCCAGGCACAAATCCCGACTGGTCAGGCAGCACAATAACGGGCATGAGTTCGGCTAGTCTTACTGCCAATACCTTCGCGAGAATTTTGACATCGCAGTTGAGCAATGAGAGGGGTCTATAAGAGCCCACATCCAACGGATCCTTACCTGGCTTAAGCAGTGACGTAATGGCGACCTCGCGCATGGAGCCCGGCAGACGCCCCTCCTCCAGGGACTCCTCAAAAACCTCTCGGAGCACAGGGGCCATGGTGTCCACATAACACTTATAAAATTCAGCAGGAAGGCCATCCAGACCGGCGGCCTTCCCATTAGACAGAGACATGATGGCATTCCTGACCTCCTCCACCTCCAGGGGCCTGCCTAAGAACTCCCGATGACCATCCGATAACCAACAAAGCGCCAGCTCATCAAGAAATCCGCCGTACCGAGTCTCACCCGTCTGCTGTGTCGTGTAAAGGTGTGTATAATGGTCAATAAAAGTACGCTGGATCTCCGAAGTGTCTCGACAGCGAGTGCCATCCGGGGACACCAATTCCAGCACGTCCGACCCATGCCTTGGATGTCTAGTAAGGGCAGCGAGAACCTTACCGGGCCGCTCCCCTTCACAGTATCGCCTCGCCGTCCAGTATTTCCCCCTATGCTTAGCCTCTCTAGCAGCCTCCTCCTCGTACTCGGAGAGCTTAGTACGGAACTGCGCCAGAAGATCGGGATCAGAGTCAACCTGCATCCTGCGTTCTAAGTCTCGCAGGTCAGCTTCCAAGCCCTCGAGGGTCCGAACAATCAGCCGAAGTACTCCACAACTTTTAGAAATAGTGACACCCCGGATCGTAACCTTGAACGCCTCCCAGATGACCTCGACGCTGTCCACAGAGCCCTTGTTCCTAGGGAAGAACGCCTCTACCTCCACACCAAGCTCCTCCTTGAACACCGGGTCAAGCAAAGCAGTCGGAAACAGCCGCCAAGGTGGGCGCGGCCTATGCAGCCCGGGGACGGATAGAACAACCTTCACCGGACAGTGATCAGAGTACGTCCGAGCCAGATGTGTAGCCTCCCGTAGGCCAGCTACCAGCCCTCTAGAGAGAAACACATAATCCAGTCTCGCCCATGAACGAGCATGTGTGGTGTAATGAGTGCCCTCCTTGGTGGCAGGGTGGGTGTACCTCCAGCTATCGACCAACCCGGCCTCCTCCACAATCCCACGCAACACTTCTCTAGCCTGTACATTATACTGAGGGCTCCCCTCCGATCTGTCCGACTGGGCATGAAATGCAAGATTGAAATCACCCCCCCACACAATATAAGTGGCATCCACAGCAAGAACATGACCCCACAAAGTGACAAAAAAAATTGGCGTATCGACATTAGGAGCATAACAATTAACAAACAATTCAGTGTTCTGCCCAAGCCGCCCCCACAGTAGCACATAGCGCCCCTCAGGGTCCCCCAAAAATCCCAGTTCCTGAAATGCGAGCGATCTTTTAACAAGGATAACAACCCCCCGAGCATAAGAAGAATAGGAAGCAAACCTCCTGGCCGTAGCCCACCTCCCGCCAAAGGTGGGGGAAGGAGCGGGACGCAGATGCGTCTCCTGGAGGAGAGCAACATGAATAGCATGCCTGTCCAGGTACTGGATCACACTACGACATTTCCTGGCATCATTAAGTCCTCGTACATTCCAGGACAGAATCGATATCTGATCTACAACAGCAGTCGACATTACCCAGTTTCAGGGCCCCACGGGACCCAATAAGCAAATACAGGGCATCCAACTACCAGCAACAGCCAGAGACAGGTCCACACCCTAGGGCGCAGACACCCCCCCACAGACACTCCGCACATTCCCCAGCCATCTCCAAACAAGTCAACCAAAACCACAACGACCCCCCCCCAGCCAAACCATCCATGCAACAAGCACTCAGAACATACTGCACGCTGCACGCCACCAATCCATCTCACGCGACCCACAACTCGCACATGTGTTTCTCTTGCATAGCGCACCCCGTCACGTGGCAGCCTTAGATGGCGGCCAGTGCACTCGGGCCCAAGATGGACGGCAGCACGGACCACAGGATCAGTGCCGCCAGATAGAGAAATGGACCAGCCTAGATAGCGGTCACAGCAACACACCCGTGCACCCAGACAGCAGCAGCACCTATCATATCGACCCAGAGACCCTGGGCAACCAAACTTGGACAGCTTCACTCCCGCCCCATCCACCCACCTGGGACCACCCCAACTATCAGGCCATACGCGTCCCCACCCCCCCCCCCCCCATTCCCCAACACACATCCAGTCAAACAACAAAGGACTAGAATCCAAACCAAAGGTACACATGGGGCACACCCTCCGGGGAACCTTCCAGAGGTGCACGATACCACTCCCTCACGCCACGCCAGTGTCCGCGCCAACAAGTGTCAGACGGCCCCAGGCGCAGCGCGGGGGGGTGGGTGCCCGGAGCGCGACATCAGATAGCACCATCCCGCGGTGCCACACCGACCCCAGGAAACAACACGCACTCACGCAGCTCATGAAAGACATGACCCCCGCACAAACAAAAGTAAAAGCGGGCAATAGGAAGGCCGCCAATGCGGAGAAGGAAGGCAGTAGAACTCAATATGAAAGATACACGTCCAGAATACTCCAAAAACAGTAAAAAGAGAGACAAAGTCCAAAGTCACCACAATCAGGCGACCTCCTCCTCAGCCGCCGAGTGTTCGTCCTCAGGGTCTCGATCGCCTCCCCGATCCGCAGCTGCTCGCTCGCGCTGGAGGCGCTTCGCAAAATCCTCAGCATGCTGTGAGTTGGTGAAGAAATGTTGTTTAGCCTGGTGCGTCACTCTAAGTTTAGCAGGGTACAGCAAGGCGTAGTCCACTTGTAGATCCCGGAGCTTCTTTTTCACCCCCAGGAACTTACGACGCTGATCCTGCACCATCGGCGTGAAGTCGGGGTACATGGTGAAAGACACCCCTTCGAAAGAGAGGGCCCTGTTAGTGCGGGCGGCCTGGAGGGCGGCGTCCCGGTCACGATAGTTCAAAAGGCGCGCAATGATGGGGCGCGGCGCAGCCCCAGAGGCCGGCTGAGGTCCCAGTGTCCGATGCGCTCTCTCAACGATGAACTGGGATGAGAACACTTCCGCCCCAATGGCGCCTACCAGTAGCCTCTCCACATAAGTCTCCATTTTGCCCACATTCGTGGACTCCGGCACACCTACAATGCGCACGTTGTTGCGCCTGCTCCTCGCCTCCAACTCCTCATTCTTAGCGGCAATGACACGCAAGATATTGTCCATTCTCGCCATTTGGGTGGTATGGGTGGCCGTCGTGTCATCATGGTCCGAAATGCGCTGTTCCGCCGCCGTCAACCGCTCCTCATGCACGTCCAGCTTCTGGACGACAGCATCCATGCGCGACGATATCTTGTCCACTTTGTCCACTATCGTGGCAAATCCCTGCCTCATCTCCTGCATCATTTGGGTAAAGTCCGGTGGTGGCGGTTGCGGGACACTATCAGCGACATTCGGGGGGGGGGACCGCGAAGTCCCGGCTTCCTGGAGCAAACGCGTTGCCCGTCTAGCCCCTCCAGAGTCAAAAGACAATTTGGATTGTTTAGTGTCCGGCTTCCCCATAATGGTGCGCTAGTGATATAATGGGGGACAAGAGCAAATAGGATTGAAATCGGACCAAGGGTACGGCCAAAAAAAAAAAAAGCTCGAGTCGTGGGGGCACGAGCAGGCCAGCACGCCCCGCCACTCCCAACGACGAGAAAATGGCCGTCTCCGCTTCCAGTTCAAAGGGGCGACCACCCCGAAATCAAGAAGAAGATCCGTTGCGCCTCCGTGAGCAATGGTATCTGGGCAGGCAGATGTAGGAGCCAAGAGATAAGTCCGACAGCAAGGAAGAGCCAAGCGGCTTGCCCGGCCAGCGAGCGGGCCCCGATGAGAGGGGCGGAGCAAGGCCTACACCCCACGTGCGGAGCCCCGGACTGGCACGACCGATGACGCCGGGCCAGGGGGCATCAGACTTCCAGAGCGCAAGTCGGGGAAACTTAGGATCCTCGTAACTTCGTCCAGCGACCTCCGAATGGCCCAGGAGTTGGACCGTGGGTAGTCAGTCGATATCCCAGTAGATCCGTGGGGTCAGATCAGGGCGCAGCTATGGTAATCAGGATCCCTAGGCGGATAATAGCTCCGGGCAGCGGGAGCCTCACGACAGTGCGGCCATTCCGCAGTGCGCCCTCTAGCGCCCCCCAATTTTAAGTTGTACATATTGTTATTGATCTAATTTATAAACAAAACTGCTTCTTCCTCACTTCCCTGCCATAGAATGAACACATCGTCAATATACCTAAGATAGGATCTTATGTGTGTCTCACTCCTCCTGAAAGGTGGTTCTGAGGACCCGCTCCTCCCACCAGCCCACATGTAAACATGCGTAGCTGGGGGAGAAGCAGGCCCCCATCGCCACACCTCTCAACTGCTTGTAAAGATCTTTATCGAACAAAAAGTAATTATTGTTCAGACACCACTTAATGAGTTCCAACAGAACTTTGATGTGTTCATATAGGGTGCTGGGCCTCTTTTCCAAAAAGTGCTTTACAGAAGCTAATCCTTGTGTGTGGTCTATGCATGTGTATAATGCTTCTATGTCTAGAGTGATGAGAAGCAAATTTTCAGACCAAGGAAGTTTGTCAATTTTCTGCAAAAAATCACCAGTGTCCTTAACATAGCTTGGTAATGACATCACTAGGCTCTGAAGGAAAAAATCAATATACTGGCCTACATGTTCACCCAAGCTATTTATGGCCGATATTATTGGCCTACCTGGGATAGGAACCACATTTTTATGTATTTTGGGAATTAAATACAGCACCGGCAAAACCGGGAACTCAATAACCATGAACTTGTATTCTTCTGTTGAAATAAGGCCCTGTCTTTTCCATAATGCTAGCAATTTTTGTAGAGCTAATTTAGCTTTGTCATACTCTTTCATGCTAGACTTTGCATAACATTGTGCTTCATGTAACTGGCGGGATGCTTCAGCTATGTAGTCTTTTTGAGGCCACAATACCAGGTTCCCACCCTTGTCAGATTTTTTAACCACCACTTCTTGATTATTTTCCAATTTCTTAATCAAATCAAAATATGCTTTTTTCTATAAAATAGATTCCTTTCACTCCTGTTTTTGTGAACAGTATGATTTAATTGTTTAAGATCATTGACAACAAGGTCATGAAATATATATATATATATATATATATATATATATATATATATACTAGCAGCCCGTCCCGATGTTGTCCGGGTATGAATTGCTGCCGGCCAGTAGTATATTGTTTTGTAGGATTTCGTTTTGATAGCATTTCTTATCTGTGACAGGCCTGTGAAACGCTCCGATTCACAGTGCACTGCTGATGCACTTAAGAGTGCGCGTTCAGTAGTGTGTGAACTCGAGTTTCCCTACTTTATTTTTCCTTGCAATATTATATAGCACGAACTCGACAACATGGCATGAGCACAATTTACATTACAGAAGAACACATACATTTGTGGTAGGCACGGGGAGACAAAGCGATTTGCCTGGAATCACAGTATGTTGAGCTGATGCCGAGATTCAAACGTAGCTCCCCAGCTCTAAAGTTCGCAATTCTAGAACATGTGGCGGGAGGTGTGTCTAAAAGTGTATGTCGGTGCTGGCCATCAATGAGAGAGACCTGTGCATTTTTGAAATGGGTGGTGAAAAAATATGAGTATGTTGCTGGAGATGTGGGCCGCCGTGCCACCAATGTACTTACCGGGGGAGGGTAAACACCCATTATTCCGCAACCTTCTTTCCGCATACCATCACTCCGCATACTTTCATTACGAAAGTACCACGGGGCATATTACCAACAACCAGCGATAATTTTTGTCTCTAACTTGTTTAGAGACAAACATTATCGCCGCACATCGGCGATTTTTATCGCAGATAAACCTTGCTATTAGCAAGGTTTATCGCAAATGCGATAAAAAACGGCCGCAATGCATGAATATCGCTGAAAAGTTAGCGATATTCATACATTATCGAGCAAATGCTCTTAGCCATGTTATCCACCTCCCATTGGATAACATGGCTAAGAACTGCTCAGGACAGGTGTTAGCTTTTGGAGATATTCGCGCTTAGCGCGAATATCTCCAAAAGTTGGTAATAGGAGATAGCGATGTTAGGGACTGTTTCCAGTCGCTAACATCTTGGCACGCCCACTTTGCATGTCATTAGTGATAAATATCACTGACATGCAAAGCGGGGCCCAAGATGGTCGCTATCTCCTTTTAGCTGTCACTAACTGGTGTTAGCGACAGCTTGGTAATAGGGAGATCATTTTATCTCCGCTTTCTTGGCTTTTAAAGCCAAAAAAGCGGAGATAAACCCCCTTGATAATATGCCCCCATGACTCCGCAATGCCATTAAAACGCATGGCATTACATTTTATATGCTTTCACCACACATACATTTACAACGAAATTCGTTGTAAATGTATGAATGGTTAAAGCATGTTTTTTTTAATGTTTAGATAAGGTAAGTATGGGTATAGGGGTATATGTTTTGGGGTACTGAGGTATATGTTTTGGGGTGTTTGGGTATTTTAAGGGTTCAGATATAGTTTTGGGTTATGGGGTACATGGTTAGTTTTAGGGTTTAGGGATAGGTATGGGTTTTGGGGTACAGGGGTATTTTTAGGATTCAGGGCTAGGTTTGGGTTTTGGGGTATAGGGGTATTTTTAGGGTTCAGGGATAGGTTTGTGTTTTGGGGTGCAGGGGTATTTTAAGGGTTCAGGGCTAGGTTTGAGTTTTGGGGTACAGGGGTACAGGGGTATTTTTAGGGTTCAGGGCTAGGTTTAGGTTTTGGGGTTCAGGGGCATTTTAGGGTTCAGGGGTTGGTTTGGGTTTTGGGGTACAGGGTTATTTTTAGGGTTCAGGGCTAGGTTTGGGGTTTGGGGTACAGTGGTATTTTTAAGGTTCAGGGCTAGGTTTGGGTTTTGGGGTTTAGGGGTATTTTAGGGTTCAGGGCTAGGTTTGTGTTTTGGGGTACAGGGGTGTTTTAGGGTTCAGGGGTAGGTTTGGGGTTTGGGGTACAGTGGTATTTTTAAGGTTCCGGGCTAGGTTTGGGTTTTGGGGTACAGGGGTATTTTTAGGGTTCAAGGGTAGGTTTGGGTTTTGAGGTACAGGGGTATTTGTAGGGTTCAGGGCTAGGTTTGGGTTTGGGGTACAGGGGTATTTTTAGGGTTTAGGGATAGGTTTGGGTTTTGGAATACAGGGTATATTTATAGGGTTAAGATGGGTTAGTGTTTAAGGGTGTTGGGGTATTTTAAGGGAGCAGGGTGGGATTAGCACACGATATGAGACATGGCATGAAGGGCGGAACGTACCACACGCCCCCAGCGTTTGTCAAGCCCCCAGCACACGCCCACAGCACAACGCAGACACGCCCACAAGGGACTACTTTGCTGGCACGGTTCTTTTACCTTTTAAATGTATATGGTGGGCGTCTGCATAGCCTATGTCCTTCTGCTGCAACTGCCCTTTCCAACGCTGTATTGGGTGTTGTGATTGGTGCTGTGGTTCCTGAGATTACCCGCCTCAAAGGTTTGGGCTCTCTCTTTATTATATTAGTATGGATATATATATATTCCAGCATTAGCTGCCCTGCAATTGTGTCTCAGCACAACAGTGTGAGTTTGACCTTTTATTCCTTGGTTGACAACAAAACTGCATCTTCTGGCAGCAATCTTGTGGTTCCATATGTGTTTCAGGCTTGCTCAGCCCTTGGTCAGACCTTGGTCACTGGATTTCATCAGAAGGCAATTGCAAAACTTCACGCCATACTCAGAGCGCCTCTCAATCAATCTCGCCGAAGTTGGCATGGATACTTTGCATTGTGGTTGTAGTAGTTTATAACTCAAGTAGAATGTTTCCATGCCTCCTTTATATTAACATAGTAGGTTTGCTGGAAGTCGACCTCCGTTTTGCAGTCCATATAGTCCCAACGAACGGTCACGCTGTTCCATTGCACATCGCTAATACTTTCTCCAGTAGCATGCATGAGCCGCGCATCCGCGGCAGGGTGCCTCGCGACCCAGGCGGACCACTGTATATTCCACCTGTAGCTGCCCTGCAATTGAAACTCTGCACAACAGTCTGAGTTTGACCTTTGATTCATTGGGGTGACAACAAAACGGCATCACCTGGCAGCAATCTTGTGGTTCCATACCTGTTTCAGGCTTGCTCAGCACTTAGTCACTGGATTTAATCAGAAGGCAGTTGCTAAATTTCGCGCCATACTCACAGCGCGTTTCAATCAATCTCGCCAAAGTGGGCGTGGCTAATTTGCATTGTGGTTGTAGTAGTATAGAACTCAAGTAGAATGCTTCCATGCCTCCTTTGTATTAAAATACCTATAGTAGGTTTGCTGGCAAAGTCGACCTCCTTTTTGCAGTCCATATAGTCCCAAGGAACGGTCAAGCTGTTCCATTGCACATCTCTAATACTTCTTCCAGCAGCATGCATGAGCCGCCCATCCGTGGAGGGGTGCCTCGCGACCCAGGCGGGCCGCTATATATTCCACCTGTAGCTGGCCTGCAATTGGGGCTCCGCTCAACAGCGTGAGTTTGACCTTTTGTTCATTGGGGTCACAACAAAACGGCATCTCCTGGCAGGAATCTTGTGGTTCCATACGCGTTTCAGGCTTGCTCAGCCCTTGGTCCACTGGATTTCATCGGAAGGCAGTTGCTAAACTTCGCGCCGTACTCATATCGCCTTTCAATCAATCTCGCCAAAGTGGGTGTGGCTACTTTGCATTGTGGTTGTAGTAGTTTATAACTCAAGTAGAATGCTTCCATGCCTCCTTTGTATTAAAATACCTATGGTGGGTTTGCTAGCAAAGTCGAACTCCGTTTTGCAGTCCATATAGTCCCAAGGAACGGTCACGCTCTTCCATTGCACATCTCTAATACTTCTTCCAGCAGCATGCATGAGCCGCTCATCCGCAGCGGGGTGCCTCGCAACCCAGGCGGCTGCTATATATTCCACCTGTAGCTGCCCTGCAATTGAGGTTCTGCACAACAGCGTACGTTTGACCTTTTATTCATTGGAGTGACAACAAAACGGCATCTCCTGGCAGCAATCTTGTTGTTCCATACGCGTTTCAGGCTTGTTCAGCCCTTGGTCACTGGATTTCATCAAAAGGCAATTGCTAAACTTTGCGCCATACTCAGAGCGCCTTTCAATCAATCTCGTCAAAGTGGGGGGTCGCTATATATTCCACCTGTAGCTGCCCTGCAATTGAGGCTCTGCACAACAGTGTGAGTTTGACCTTTTATTCATTCATATTCTCACAGCGCCTTTCAATCAATCTCGCCAAAGTGGGCGTGCCTACTTTGCATTGTGGTTGTAGTAGTTTATAACTCAAGCAGAATGCTTCCATGCCTCCTTTGTTTTAAAATACCTACAATAGGTTTGCTGGCAAAGTCGACCTCCGTTTTGCAGTCCATATAGTCCCAAGGACCGGTCACGCTTTTCCATTGCACATCGCTAATACTTCTTCCAGCAGCATGCATGAGCAGCTCATACGTGGCGGGGTGCCTCGCAAGTCGCGACCCAGGCGGGCCGCTATATATTCCACCTGTAGCTGCCCTGCAATTGGAGCTCCTCACAACAGCGTGAGTTTGACCTTTTATTCATTGGGGTGACAACAGAACGGCATCTCCTGGGAGCAATCTTGTGGTTCCATACGCGTTTCAGACTTGCTCAGCCCTTGGTCACTGGATTTCATCGGAAGGCAGTTGCTAAACTTCGCGCCGTACTCACAGCACCTTTCAATCAATCTCGCCAAAGTGGGCGTGGCTACTTTACATTGTGGTTGTAGTAGTTTATAACTCAAGTAGAATGCTTCCATGCCTCCTTTGTATTAAAATACCTATAGTAGGTTTGCTGGCAAAGTCGACCTCGGTTTTGCAGTCCATATAGTCCCAAGGAATGGTCACGCTGTTCCATTGCACATCGCTAATACTTCTTCCAGCAGCATGCATGAGCAGCTCATCCGCAGCGGGGTGCCTCGCGACCCAGGTGGCCGCTATATGTTCCACCTGTAGCTGCCCTGCAATTGAGGCTCTGCACAACAGCGTGATTTTGACCTTTTATTCATTGGGGTGACAACAAAACGGCATCTCCTGGCAGCAAACTTGTGGTTCCATACGCGTTTCAGGATTGCTCAGCCCTTGGTCACTGGGTTTGATCGGAAGGCAGTTGCTAAACTTCGCGCCGTACTCACAGGGCCTTTCAAGCAATCTCGCCAAAGTGGGCGTTGCTACTTTGCATTGTGGTTGTCGTAGTTTATAACTCAAGTAGAATGCTTCCATGCCTCCTTTGTGATAAAGTAGCCATGCCCATTTTGGAGGGATTGATTGAAAGGCGCTGTGAGTATGGCGCGAGGAGCACACTTGAAGACTGCAGGATCAAGGCTTCTTTATTTAATAGGGCCTCCTTCCACCCAGTGACTGAAAAGACGCGTTTCGGCTGACCCAGAAGCCTTTCTCAATCTGACCTGCGCCAGTCAAATTCAAATATTCATAGCCAATTATAGAAATAGAAGAAATTCATGGATATGGAAAATCAAAAACTATAGCTAGTAGGAGTTGTAGTCATTTGCAAATATGAACACCCATAGGGCATGCTATTGAACATTTTAAATATATAACACATCATTGACCCACTATGCTAAATGTGAATTAATCACAACTAAATTGATGTACACACAAAATGTACACTCTCAACACAAATGTAAACCGCAGAGTTGTAACAGATATCAGATAGGGACTGCAAGTCCCATACTGCCCCATAATTGTCTGTTTCTATAATTATTGTTTAAAAGAGTACGTTTGTTAAGTTTCTATAGAAGTAAGTGTGGTGGTGTGTGTATAACTGTATATGCAAGTAAATGGATGTTTGATTCTTTATTAGCATGAGTGACTATATGTGTGAGTAACTCTATGGATGAGCGGTGGTGTGTAACAGGATGTATAGGTGTACGAGTACATTTGATGAGTGAGTACATGTATGAGTGACTGTATAAGACTGTTGTGGAATGAGTGAATGTGTGTGTATATGTTGGAGTTACTGAATAGGTGTGTTGTAAGTGGTATTGATATGTCCATTGTTTTGAAAATTGTAGTTTCTTTTTTTGAATGTGTGTATCAAAAGTTATGTTAGGGTGATAGGAGGTCTGCCACTCTATCACAAGGATGATGTCATCAGTGATGACATTGCGGCGATTGAGGCTGTGGGCGTGTGCTGGTCTCGCTGATCTTTTTAAGCTGATTTTAATAGCTATATGGAAATGTTATTGTAATTGTACAAACTTGCTATGTGTACTGCGCTAAGGTTACTTGAGCTTCCTTACCTGTTCTTTCATCGCTCTTGACCCCGTTCCGCCCCGGGATTGTGCCGTTTGTGCTGAGGGTCGTCTAGTCGAGTGCCATTTCCTGCTCCGGACACCACTTCCGCCCTGCCCCTCCACATCGCAGGTTAGCGGTCTAGTGGCTGCCGACTAATTTCCTATTTTAGGCGTGACTATTGGTATCTCTGTTTCCTTGAACACTCCTGTCCCTGAAAATCCCTCCTTATGCCCTGAGCTGATATCATTTCACCGCTCTACGTTAACATCAGGGACCTCCCCATTGACCGTGATGTATCTCAATACCCGGTCAATGGTGAAACACCAGCTTGAAATTTTTCAGCTATTAGACGATAGAGCTGTGGATATTATACTCTTATCAGAAACTTGGCTGACTGAGGACTCAGTCCCTGATATTCTTGCTGCCATCCCTGCCAGCTACTACATCTTACAATCTAATCGCCCAGCTGGGCAGGCCGGGGGCGGGGTAGCAGCTATCATTCGTACCCAGTACATCTTTACAACTTTAGCCTGTGCTGCGATCCCCAAAACAGAAAGCCTCATTATCAAATTCACTTCTACCAGGTCTTCTTTCATCTGTGTCCTTGTGTATAGACCCCCTGACCACATGCCCTCCTTCCCTCAACAGTTTGGTGACCTCATCTCTCAACTCATTATCAACCACGCTAAGGTTATCATTATTGGAGATTTCAACTACTGGCCCTCTGACCCCCGGGAGAGCCATCTATCGAAGGAATTTTCAGACCTCCTGTCAGGTATGAACTGTCGCCAATTTGTCAAAATACCCACTCACTGCACAGGCCACATTTTAGATCAAGTGTGGACGGCCAATCTCGAAATTTCGCCTCCTATAGTTACTCCTTGCTCCTGGTCAGATCATTGTTTCATTTCCTTCTCCCTTAATCTGTCCACCCCCAGTCGTCCCACTCCCACGACCAATTTCACTGCCCGGAACTGGAAGAGAGCCAATTTTACGGAACTTCATTCCATATTAGCATCCACAGTCCCTTCGCCCTCCGCCTCGGTGACTCGCCAGGCTTCCCTTCTCGAACAATGGCTGTTGTCTGCCTGTAACACTGTTGCCCCGCTGAAAACCATAAAAACCATGCGCCCGCACGACGCCCAGCGGTGGTTTACAGATCAACTTAAACTCGACAAATTAGCTCTTCGCCAGGCCAAGCGCCGCTGGCGACGTAACTATGATCAACAACTAAAAATTGAGTTTGTGGACCGTCTAAAAGCCTACAAAAAATCCATCCTTCTGGCCAAGACAACTTATTTCTCCCATAAAATCATGGAGCCTCATTTATGAGGCCCCTTGCGCCATCGGAACTTCACTTTTCATGAAGTTCCGTGGCGCAGAAGCCAGCGTGGTATTTATCAGGCAGCAGTACTCCAGTTTTTGTGGCGTACTGCTGCCTGATAAATATCAGTCCCTTTAACGCAGTGTACTGCGTTAAAGGGGCGTGCAATGGGTGTTGCTGGGGGCGTTCCCAGCAACATCCATGGCCTTTTGACACTGCCCCAGATTTACGAGAAATCGTAACTCTGAAGCAGTGCCAAAAGCTTACGCCTCCCCAGGGGAGGCGTAAGGGAGGCGCAACAGGGAGAAATGTCTTTATTTCTCCTCGTATTTCCTTTTTCTATGTGTGCTGCATTTTACAGCACACATATACGCATCATTGCGTAATTGGCACTTCAGGAGCGCCATTTTGGAAGTACTTGGTGCCGCTTTTCGGCGCGAGCAGGTAGGCTTGACGCTCTAGTCGTCAGAAGGACGCTAGGCGTGTATTTAAGCCAGTCATGCTGACGCGCAGCGGTTACGCGCTGCGGGGACGCCAGAATGACGCCGGAGTTACGCCAGAGTTCAGCCCGTCTGCGCCCGTCCGCGCTGAGGACGCGCTGCAGGACGGGCTGGACCCTGGGACTCCTGGCGTTTACGCGCCCCCTTCCCGGGAGGACTTATATGGCACCCTTCTATCCCTGAGACCCCTTGCGCTCTGCTGCCATTATCGGCTTAGACCCGAGGTATTGTGTCGGGCCCGCGTGTGTCCCTCTTGTAACGTTTCTTTTGCCTGCTCTACTCAGGCCCGTATTCATTCAATCTCTTCTGTGCCGGCCAGTCATATCTCCCAATCCAAACAGGGATTTTTGATCAATGCGCGTTCATTGATCAAACATGGGATTGAATTTCACGATTTTGTCAGTTCAAGGAATCCTGACTGGATCTTTGTTACAGAAACGTGGGCTTCTGAGTCCTCTGGCCATGCTTTGCTTTTGGCCATACCTGAAGGATACACCTTCCTAAGGTTAGACAGAGAACGCTGTAGAGGGGGTGGAATAGCCATTCTCTTTAAATCTACTCTCTCATGTACCATAAAACCCTTATCGGACTCTACGGATCCTTTTGAGGCGCTATACTTTTGTATTGTGCATACCCCGGTGAGTTCCTTTTCTGGTATACTACTTTATAGGCCCCCCGGGTCTAGAGCTAATTTTTGCTCAGAACTTTTTAGAATTTTGGAACCTTATTTTGGCAGACCTCATCTCACTATTTTGGGCGACATTAATTTTCACTTAGAGGATTTTACCTCGAAAGATACCTGCTCTTTGCTTAATTCTTTGGAGGCATGTGACTTTGTCCAACGAGTTCTCCACCCGACTCACAAGGCGGGGCATATCCTTGACGGGATTTTTTCCAACGACTCTAGACTAGAGGTTGGTATACCGGTCCCAATTACCTGGTCTGACCATCTAGCAGTCCCGCTGTCTCTAGACATTCCCCGCCCCGTTGTCATCGTGGGCCCTGGTAAAAAACAATTTAAAAGGAGCTTCAAAAACTTTACTAAGGAGGCTGTGGCCCCTTTTATTCTCAACGCCCATATTTCAACTCAGCGGAAGGTGGATGAGTCGGCCCAAGAACTCACTGATGCCATCACCAGAGCCGCTGACGAACTAGCTCCTCCTTCCCTGAAACCTGCAGCTAGACAGAAGCCAACTGCCCCCTGGTTTTCCGACGATCTGAGGCTTCTCAGACAAACATGCAGACAGAAGGAACGTAGGTGGCGTAAATCCTGGGATCTCAAGGATAGAGAAGGCTATAAGAGCCTACTACGAGAGTACAAAAAGAGAGTCATTAAGGAAAAACAGGACTATTTTTCCAACTTAACCTGTTCTTTAACATCCTCCAAAGAACTCTTTAAAATAGTAGACTCTTTGTGCTCTCTCCAGGTCCCTGATCCTGTAGTCGCTTCCCAGGAGCTATGTAATGATATATCAGACTTTTTCTACAAAAAGATAGATGATATCTACATAGCTCTAAAGTCGCAGGGGAACTCGCTTAGTTCTGAGGATTTCTCCCAAATTAAACGACTGGAAGCTTGGACTAAAGATTCCTCTCAGTCCCTTGAACATTTCCCTGCCCTTTCGCTAGAGGATCTTAATAGCTTGTTGGACAAAACTAAATCGTCATCCCCACTTGATCCAGTTCCTCTGAAAGTACTGAAGAACTGCAGAGAGATCATTCTTCCTTCGATGCTGGAAGTAATGAATGGAGCCTTGGAACAGGGCATTTTTCCGTCACTTTGGAAGAAAGCCATTGTAAAGCCGCTGCTGAAAAAGATCACCTTGGACCCTGGAGTACTGAAGAACTTTAGACCCATCTCTCTGCTGCCGGCCCCTGCTAAGATGTTGGAGACCCATTTGAATTTCCATCTTTCAAACTTCCTCGATACCTCTGGTTTCTTGGACGGGTCCCAACATGGCTTCAGAAAGCTGCATAGCACGGAGTCTGCTTTGACGAAAGTCATGGACAACATCCGCAGAAAAGTGGATTTGGGTCTAACCACCGTACTGGTGCTGCTAGATCTTTCAGCAGCATTCGACACCCTGTCTCCCCTTACTTTAACATCTAGGTTAAGGGAGGCAGGGGTAGAAGGACCGGCACTCAGTCTCCTGAGCTCCTTTCTTCACCAACGAGAGCAGCGTGTCATGCTAGGTGAATACCTCTCCCCTGCTAAGTCTTTGCAATGTGGGGTGCCACAGGGGTCGGCATTGAGTCCGACCCTGTTCAACATCTACGTGGCCCCCCTTGCAAGACTAGTAAGATCTCAGGGGATGGAGGTAGTGTCGTATGCCGACGACACGCAGATTATGGTATCCCTGACCCACTCTGTGGGTGAAACCGCTTCCAACTTTAGGGCCTGCATGCAACTTGTTGCAGAGTGGATGATTGCCAACTCCCTAAAGTTGAACGGGGACAAGACAGAGGTCCTGGTCTTTGGCAAGGACCAGGGCATGTGGTCAGATGATTGGTGGCCTCCTTCTTTAGGCAGCTGCCCAATACCTACACAATCTGCCAGGAACCTAGGCGTCATCTTTGACACCCAGCTCTCCATGGAGCTTCAGGTCAACAGAACGGTGGCTACCTGTTGGGGTGTCATCAAGACCTTGAAAAGAATCGTACACTACTTGTCCCCACAGGCACGGAAACAGGTGGTGATCGCCCTTGTTGGCTCAAGGCTTGATTACTGCAACTCAGTGTACGCCGGGGCCAACAAGGGCCTGCTTCAGCGTTTGCAGGTCATACAAAACGCGGCAGCGCGGTTTGCTCTCGCTTTGCCCTGGCGGGCATCTATGACCTTAGCGAGGAAGAACCTCCACTGGCTCCCCATCCCCTCAAGGATTACTTTTAAACTCCTCTGCCTTACATATAAGGCTTTAACTGCAGGCCCGGCTGATGCCCTCGGATCGCTACTCTCTAGATACGTTCCGAGTAGATGTCTACGATCCAGTGAGCTTAATCAACTGGTAATTCCCAGAGCCAAGAAGGCTAGATGGGGGAGCAAAGCTTTTTCCATACTGGCACCTCTGATGTGGAATTCACTCCCCCTGGAAATCAAAATACTGCCCTCCCTTGACCTCTTTAGGAAGTCATTGAAAACTTGGCTTTTTATCAATGCATAGCAGTAGGCTCTGTTTCTATCCGCTCACAGTTGTTATTTGGATTAGGCGCCTTGACGCCCATTGGGCATAGCTGCGCAATATAAATATTATTTCATTCATTTCATTCATTCATTCACATAGAAAGAGGAAAAGCCTCTTGTGATTCTTTTTGTACAGAAAGGTTTCCCTTCCTGTACAAAAATAATCTTCCCCGCAACGCAGGCACCCTTGCACCATTGTGCAAGGGTGCCTGCGCTGGCGCAGGCAGCCCATTGTGCACCGGCGCAGGGGAAAAGGACAGGAATGCGCCGTATCTTATAGATATGGCACATTTCTGCCCTTTTCTTTTGCCGTAGGGAAGCGCAGCAGGAAGGCCTGCTGCGCTTCCCTACGGCAAAAAGTCATAAATGAGGCCCATGGAGTCTGCCTCTAAGGCAAAGGACATCTTCACCATAGTAAATGAGCTCTCACTCCCAGACCGTGTTACCCCTCAACCCCAACCTACACAGGCTCTGTGCGACTCACTCAATACCTATTTTATTGACAAAATAATCACCATCAAAAACAATATTCCCTTGCCCTCATCTCCCTCTCCTCTTCCTTCACCCCCCAGAAATCCTCACTACCTGAATGTCTTTCCCCCAATTTCCCTTACCGAGTTTTATTCGTGATTGCACAAAGTCAGTTCCGGCTCCCCCAATGACTGCTGCCCCCCCCAAATCCTTAAATAAATCTTTCTGGCCTGTCCTGACCCTCCACTGGCACTACTCAATAACTGGCTACCGGAGTGGTCCAGGACTCTTTTAAACAGGCAGTTGTGATACCGATCCTGAAAAAAACCAATGCTGACCCTACGGTCCTGAGTAATTATAGGCCCATCTCCCTTCTCCCCTATCTAGGAAAGATTTTGCAGACATACGTCACTCACTGTCTGAGTGCCTTCATTGAGAGCTTGTCTTTTCTGGATGCCCAACAGCCGGTTTCCGCCCACTCCACTCTACTGAGGCGGTCATTGTGGCTGTGATGGACACCCTGAGAAAGGGCGCCGACAATAACATCTCCCAAGCACTTGTCCTATTGGGCTTGTCGGCGGCCTTTGACACGGTCGATCATGCAATATTGATCGACGGTGTCAACAATGCCAGCATCCAGGGCGTTGCTCTCGATTGGGTCAAATCCTTCCTGGACAAGCGATCCCAGGCCGTACACCTGTCTACCTTCTCTGCTTCCTACTCCCCCCTATCCTGCGGAGTCCCACAGGGCTCCGCCTGTTGTGAAGTTAGCACACCAGTAGTTGGGAGTGGGCGGAGCTAGGGGGCCAGAGGAAGAGGAGGAGTGGACACAGGAAAGAGTTAGTTAGAGCAGGGACAGGGCACAGATAAGACATGCTAAATAAAGTTCTAGTTGAAGACCATTAAAAGTGTCTGTGTTTATTGTAGCAGGATGCTACAACTGGCGACGAGGGTGGGATAGAGCAAGCCCCACTGTGTGCAGAGACTCAGAGCCTCACCAGGACGCCCTGTCCCGAGCAGCTTCGAAAACGCTGCTGAATGGAGCCACGCTGCCGCCTGAAGGACAAGGTCAGCAGCTATTAAGTTTGCCCTCCAAAGCTTGTGAGGGAACAGAAGGGCCGAAGAAACGAGCGCGGAACCGCTCGAAAGCAAAGCAGTTCGTCGTGCTGAAAAGCGCTGAAAAGCGTCTCACGCTGGAAGCGTGTGCCCTGGGTGAAGAGCCCGTGTGCAGGAATCGGGAGCCCACTCCGACCCTGTGGAGTGCCCAGAGAAGTAAAAGAAGTGCCCCAGAGTTGTGGAAGGCGTCCACAACGTGCCGCCAGCAAGCGCTGCTGAGAGCGCTGAAATTTGAGCCCGGGCGTCAGCGGACATCGGAAAACCTCACGCCTAATGCGTGAGGTTTGGGAGGTCATCGGCGAAGAAAAGTGGGAACTGCGGAGGCGAGCCGGGAGCCCACCCCGATCTCACCTGATGTCCATGGTGGGGGAGGAGGAGTGAATCCTGGCGTGGACTGCCCCAGAAGCCGACCGCTAGTGAGTCCTGAGTGCCCCCGAGTGAATGAGCCTGGAGAGCCAGCCTCGCGTGTGCCTGCAGTGCCGGCGGCCATCTTAAAGTCAGGCGGCTGGGAAGGACAACCCTGTATAAAGCAAAGGCGGCCATTTTGAAGTCAGGCGCTGGGAAAGAAACAATCATTGGTCAAGTAAACAAGCATTGGCGATTGAAAGAAACAAGCATTGGTCAGGTAAACAAGCATTGGCGATTGAAAGAAACAAGCATTGGCGAACAAACAAGCATTGGTGACTGAAATAAATCAAGCATTGGCAAACAAACAAACATTGGCGAAAGAAACAAAACAAGCAGTGGCAAGGAAACAAGCATTGGGGGAACCAAGTGAGATTGCTGTGAAATGGTCGATGAAGATGCCGCTCCACCTCCACCAAGTGGGTCGCTCCTGCGGGCACCCGCGCCCCTCAAGGTGACAACTGGAGGGAGCATGGGTCCCAAATGGCAAGAATGGTTGGAAGAGTTTGAAGATTACACTGAAGGTTCAGACATTGCAGAAGACAAAAAGAAGTTGATTGCTCTGCGCAACTTGGCAGGGCGGGAAATAGTCAAGATTCTCAAAGACCTTCCGGCTACTGATGTGGATACTTATGTCAAAGCACGTGAGGTTTTGAATAAAAAGTTTCTTCACAAACGAAATGTAGATTACGAGCGACACACATTCCACTCCACTCGGCAAGGGAAGGATGAGCCCGTGAGTGCCTTCATGATGCATTTGCGGAGGCTAGCTGTTAAAAGTTAGGCCGCAAACGTCAACATTATCGGCGCCATCTTGCCCCTTTTCGAGCTCATTCGTGCACGTAAGCGGCAGCCATTTTGAGTACCATGGCCTCTCTGCCCCTCGCTGATAGCCAGTGCGTCTCTCTCTCTCCCTCCTAACCTCGCAAGCATCCCCCACACGCTGACAACCCCCGCTCTCACATGCCTTGGGTCATAAACCCCTCTTCAGCGCAGCTCTGCCTCGGAACCCCATCCTGTTCCCAGCGCGACACCTCCCTTCATCCTTTTCATGGTCCCGGGTCGTTTGATACAACCCCCTTTTCCTGTGTGCCCGTTTGTCTTCCTCGTTCCCAGGCCGCCACCTGGCCCTGCGGATACTGTTTATTGCCCCCCTGTACAGTAGGAAGCCTCCCCCATCAAAGGACCCTCGAGTTGATCAAAGCCCTCACCCTATGAGATCCGATCAACCCCACACATTCCGTGAATCGGCGGAATATCCAGCTGCGCGATAATCATCACCTGTTGTGACCGGGGTGGGGACTTCAACTGTAAATGTGTGTGGGAACGGGCCTGAAGGGGGGATTCCGAGGATGTCTTTCCGTACATCAAAGGGTTGACAGAGATGTGTTTCATACAATAAAGCAATAAACTCGTGTATAAGAGGCCAGGCTTCAGAGATGCGGTTAGAGCACCTCGAGAAGATACCCTGTTGTCTGATTTGATGTGTTCTGCTCCGTCGGAATAAAACTTCTGTTTCCTGCCTTCCAGTCTCCAGCGCCTGCCTCTTTGTTTGGTAACTTGAGTGGGTATAGAGGCGGTTAACGCCGGGCAACTCTGAAAAAGGTCATCGGCCCTACCTTTTTCCACAATTGGCGTCCCAAATGTGGGGCCCATCAGCGACTCGTGGATCCAGTGGGAGAGGTCCTGACAACAGAGTGAACAACTGCAACGATCGGGAGTGCACCTGTCCGATAGACCCTCGTCTGACAGCCGATCATCCGAACTTCACTGGTTCCGAACAGACCTCTCTCGAGTGATCTACAGTCCTGACTGGGAACCATCAGGAGTGCCGCGAGGATCACGAAGAATAGAGGACGATCGGGCGCTGGATTCGGAAGACAAGAAACTGTCCATGCGGTCCGGGTAAGGTCGTGTAAACACGACGAATTGCGAAATGATTGTTTGATTGTTTGGAAAATACTAGTATTACTCTTTTGTTGATTTGTTTGGAGATTCGCTGTCTGCAAACGGAAAAACAACAGGCTCTCTCTTTGCAAGCAGTGAAAGATAGGTAACGCAGACTTTTGTCCCCATTGTAATCCGTCGTGCCTATCTTTCTCCCCCACTGATTGATTGATTGTTTGCCCGAACTACTGTTCGTGGATTGTTCTCTGGAGATTCTCTGTCTGCAAACAGGGAAGAACAGGTTCTCTCTTTGCAGGGAGTGAAAGGGTAGGTAACGCAGACTTTTGTCCCCGTTGTAACCCGTCGTGCCTACTTATTCTCCCCATTGATTGTTTGATTGACCGAACATTGACTGTTCGATATTGGTTCTTTTTGAGGTATTCACCGCCTGCAAACAACGTAGAATAGAAATATTCTGTCTAGTCTTTGCACGCAGTGATAAGATAGGTAGTGCTGACTTTTGTCCCCGTTGTAATCCGTCATGCCTGTCTTCTCCCCACTGATTGGTAGCCTGTTTAGCCCGGACCGCTTATTAGAGATGAACCATCCGGCTCCACTGGAAGGCACCCCTAATAAGGACTTGTTCAAGAAGCATGGACTGATCGCTATAGCTTATAGCAAGCTGTGGCATAAATATACGAAAAAGGATCGAGAAAGTCAGTGGCCACTGATAGGATCCTTCGATGAGGATAAAATAAGCGCGCTAGAAACAGCCCTTGGTAAACACAAGACAACGCCCACTATGCTTGATAGTCTTGGCATGTGGCGCAAAGAAACCGAACAACGTAAAAAGAGAACTGAGAGTAGGTTGGGAAAAGAGCTGCAAAAAGCAGCCCACCTAGCTGCTCAGAAACTAGAAGAAGAGATTAAGGAAAGAGAGGAAGCCAAACAGAAACTAGAGATGGAAACATCAAGCCAGTGTCCGGTTAGAACGCCCTCCACGCTCTATCCTGAATTACCCTTGAAACAGCGAGCCAACGATGATCTGCTGTTAGGTCCTCCGATCATCTACATGCCCCCTCCATATGCCCCTTCCCAACCCTTAGCACAGCACCCAACACCCCCAAGCACAGGCGAGAGTAGCACCAGAGCTTCGGCCCCTGTGGGCTCTGTGCCGGCCGAACCCCTTGTATTAGGTACAACACAAGCGGCAGTGTTAAATGACCCGGAGACCCGGAAGGCTGATTCTGCAAAAACGAACAGATTAAGCAAGGATGAGCGAGCAGGGATTGACAAGGTAGTGAGGACATTGGTAAAAAGAAAGGAAAGTGAAGAGCACGTCACGGACATGTTCAACACGTATACAGGGAGCCACAGACGACATTTTACCGTACAACTGTGTTACCATATCTTGAATGCGTACGAGGAGCGATATCGAGAAAAGGGTCCCGAGAGCCTTACGACTCTATACAGAAAGGTCGATATCGGGGATGAGAGTGAGTGTGATGTGACGGACCTCCTTACGCGTACGCTTGAGGTTTTCCGCCACCTCACTGAACAAGAATCGGAAGCTAAACCCCCTACACCTGTAGCAACCGAACCCCAAACTGAGCGAGCTAGCACCATGATGCCAATTAGAGAGGCTGCTCCCTACTGGGTTCCTCCACGAGGTCTAGGAACTCACGATGACGTTAACCACAAAGATGCAAAAGGGAGGGTAGTGTATAATTGGGTCTACCAGCCATGGGATCGGCAGGATATTCTGACGTTCCGAAAATCTCTGCCTGATTTACGTAAAAACCCCACTGCCTTCTATACTGAATTAGGTACAGCCCTAGGTTCAACCATCATGACCCTGGCTGATATCGATTTGTTTTTCGGGCTATGTCTCCCAGCTGATGTGTGGAAGCTAATCCGGAAAGTCGACCACCTTGAGCTGTTCGGACATACCTGGTCACAACTCAAAGACATAGATAAGCAACGAGAGCCTGGACAGAAACCCTTGAAATCCATTTTAGACCTCCCAGATAAGATCGTACAGAAATTGAAAACCCTGATTCCAGAAAAGAAAGTGGACTGGTCGATAGTAACGGCTTGTCGTCAGAAACCCCAGGAGGATGTATCGGAATACTTCTCCCGGTTTGAAACGGTGTTCTCCGATTACAGCGGCCAGGACATGACCACTGCAACCGGACACCATCTGTTTGTCCAAAATTACGTTAAAGGTTTGTCACCGGAGGTCTCCCAGAAACTGCAGGATAGCGAGAGTAGTTGGGCTGCCTCCAAACCTGCGGCTATCCTCCAGATGGCCCAATATTACGAACACCAGAAAAACAAAAACGATAGAGCGACAGAGAAAAAGAAGAAAGACTTAAAAGAGAGGGTGATGATTGCGCAATTGCAAGGGGTGACTATAGGACGAGAGCAATACAAAGGAAACTATCAGACGAATGTCCCTAAGAACGCACCTCCTAAAGACCGCACCTCGACACCCCACATTGGACGTACAGACATTAGAGAGGACCAGTATGCTTTCTGTAAAGGATATGGCCATTGGAAATCCCAGTGCCCGGTTCTTTCAGAGATGAACAGAAATAGGGACCCCAAGGACATAGCGGGTGGACCAAGAAATAGAGGACAGCAGCGGGGGCTCACAAATGACATGACTAACGATAGATCAAACAGACCGAATACATTTGACCGACCCAGACAGAATCAGTACCAACAGTCTGACTGCGACGATGCCCACGACTTTGCATAGGACTGCCAAGGGCAAGGGAGGGATCCAGTCGAGCTCTATGTTGACCAGCAAGGTCCTTATGTCACTGCTAAGGTCCTGGGTACAAAGTCTCCATTCCTGGTAGACACTGGCGCAACACGTAGTGCGTTATCTAAACGACTGATTCCAAGGGCACCCTTGTCTGGCTCACTTGTGACATCGATAGGTTTCGATGGAACGCCCTCCACTAACCCTTTGTCCGCTCCCATCCCCTTCGACTTAGAGAACAATACCACTGACACGACGTTTTTGCTTTCCTCCAATACTCCTGACGCCATTATGGGACTTGACTTACTGAAACACTTCCGAGCGACCATTAGATGTTCCCAAGACGGAGTTCGAGTTTTCCTGTACGACAACCCCATTCTGCTTAGACATTGCCCTTCCCAACGCATGTTTTCTATCAATGACGCTGACACATCCCTGCTTGACACTCTGCCTCCGTATCTGTGGGCCAAGACGGATTTGGACGTAGGGCGCATGATGATTGACCCAGTGCACATTACTGTCCGACCAGACGCAACACTCCCAAAACTTCCACAATATCGGATATCGCCCGAGGGCGAGAAGGCATTGGTAAAGATTATTCAGTCACTGATAGACGCAGGAGTGGTAGAGGAAGTGGTTAGCAACGTTTGCAACAGTCCTATCTTGCCCATCATCAAGAAACAGGGAGAGGGGGATGAGAAAGCATACCGCTTCATCATTGACCTTCGAGAGATCAACAAAGTGGTTGTACCCCAGTACCCCGTGGTCTCAGACATCACCACTATCCTGACCTTGATTCCTTCTACTGCCACTACCTTCACTGTCATTGACCTCAAAAATGCATTTTTCTCTATCCCCATCCACCCAGACAGCCGATATCTCTTCGGCTTCACCCTGAAAGCCCGCTCATATCGGTTCTGCCGAGCACCCCAAGGCTACACTGAGAGCCCCAGTATCTACAGTCAGGCCCTCAAGACAACTGGATCAGGTCCAGTTACCCGATGGAGTGGTGTTAGTACAATACGTCGATGACATCCTTTTGGCGGCCGACATCACTCCACTAGCAGTCACAGCCACCATTCAACTCCTGCACTTCCCTGCGGAAAATGGCCACAAGGTCTCCAAAAAGAAGCTGCAATTCTGCCAACCCCAGGTCACTTACTTAGGCCACCTCCTGTCCAAAGACGGAAGGAAACTTACTCCCGACCGGATCCAAACCATCCTTGAAACCCCTGTCCCTAAGACTCAGAAACAGGTTCGCTCCCTACTAGGCCTCACCTCCTTCTGCCGACAGTGGTTACCAAACTTTAGCCTCATTGTGAAACCGCTGCTTTCTCTGCTAGCTAAAGATGTCCCCTTCCCACTCCCTTGGACCCCTGAGTGCCAAACCTCCTTCACGGAACTACAAGATGCCCTTTGTTCGGGCCCTGTCCTAGGTACCCCCGATTACACAAAGCCCTTCTCCCTCTACACTCACGAAAGGGAGGGGTGCGCTTTATCTGTCCTAACCCAGTCCATTGGCCCAAAGCAACGACCGTGCGCTTACTTCTCTGCCACTCTTGACCCTGTAGCCAGAGCCTTACCTGCCTGCCTTCGAGCTGTAGCTGCCGCTGCTATCTCTATCCGACAGAGTGAGGGGATCGTGCTCTCGAATTCCCTCACGGTACTAGTACCCCATGCAGTTGACACCCTCCTGAACCAAACCAAGACGCAACACCTGACGAGTGCACGACTGACTGGATACGAGCTGACTTTGCTTGCACCCCATATCACCCTGAAAAGATGCACCACACTGAACCCGGTGACTTTGCTACCCCTACCAGAGAACGATCCCAATGTGCCCCCTGTACACGACTGTGTGACTCTTACGGACGAACAGACTAGAAGTAGGGTTGACCTCAGAGACACGGCTTTTCCTGACCCTGACGGAGAGCTGTGGGTGGACGGTTCTTGCATCAAACTCCCCGATGGCACCACTTCAGCTGCCTATGCAGTCACCACGGCCCGCACTGTAGTAGAGACAGCCCGCATCACACAACGATCTGCCCAGGCAGCGGAACTGATTGCCCTGACACGAGCATGCATCCTAGCAGCAGGTACCACAGCGAACATTTACACCGACAGCCAGTACGCCTTCGGGGTGGTTCACCATTTTGGGCTCCTTTGGAAGGAAAGGGGATTCTTGACCTCACACGGCACCCCTATCTTGCATGGAGATTTAGTCTCCGCCTTGATCGAAGCTGTCCTTCTGCCAAAAGACTTGCGGTCATCAAATGCCAGGCACACAAGAAAGTGACAGACATTATTGGACAGGGAAATACACTAGCGGACCTCACTGCTCGAACGACAGCTGAAAATAGGACGACAACACGCATGTACGTGACCAGGTCACAAGCAGAAAAATTGACCGACGCTAGGGACACTGTTAGGGATATTCAAATGGCTAGCACACAACGCGAACTGACTGAATGGGCACGGGTGGGACTAAAGGACGATGAAGGCTGCTGGCGGACAAAAGACGCAAACAAATGGTTGTTACCTGACTCATATCTGATTCCCATCCTGACTATGGCACACTCCCCTGCCCACATAGGATCAGCCCCCATGATTGAACTTGTCTCCAGAGTTTGGCACCACGATAAAATCACGGACTCCGCCAAACGTCTGGTCCAACAATTCCTGATATGCCTGCAACATAACCCTGGGAAAGGAACTGTGGTCCCCCGGGGAGGGTTTGGGGTTCCCAATCACCCATTTGAAGTCCTACAGATGGACTACATCCAGCTAGACAGATGCCAAGGCCTGAAATATGTGCTTGTAGTGGTGTGTTCATTTAGCAAGTGGGTGGAGGCATACCCAACCCGTGATAACACTGCTATGGCCACTGCAAAAGTACTGCTAAAAGAATTCTTCCCTCGCTACGGCCTTTGTCGAATTTTATGGAGCGACAATGGCCCCCACTTCATAGCCGAAGTCATCCAGCTCATCTTAAAGGGGCTGGGTATCACACAAAAGTTCCACGCAGTCTTTCACCCCCAGTCTGCTGGACTAGTCGAGCGACACAATGCCACAATGAAGTTAAAATTAGCCAAGATAGTGGCTACCACAGGACTAAAATGGCCAGACGCTCTCCCACTGGCATTGCTATCAATGCGTTCCACCCCCACCAAACACCACCTGACACCATACGAGGTCGTTTTCGGCCGGCCCATGAGCGTCTGGTCTGCACCTAAACCCACCTCCATTCATGACGTCCCGGACGTCCTAATGTCTGATTATTTGTACAAGTTAACTGAAACTCTGTCTGTCATTCATCAGCAGGTGCAGCAGGCCATCCCCGATGCTTCCAGGGGTCCGGGCCACGACATCCAACCGGGGGACTATATACTAGTCCGGAACTTTCAGCGGGCGAAGAGTTTGGAACCCCGGTGGACGGGCCCCTGGCAAGTGCTGATCACCACCCGGACTGCGCTTCGAGTGGAGGGGAAACGGCACTGGCTGCACGCACACCACTGTAAGAAGGTCTCCTCGACCCTGGCCACGACAGAAAACATCAACAACCAAGAAGAGCTCCTGAACAAGGATCGACCATCATTGAACTGCTATCCTGACACCGAGGCACTTGAACTTGCCAAATTCTCTGATCCCACTGTGCCAACCAGAGAAGGGTATTTCCTGCGTTGAAAGGAGGGAGCTTCGGCTAAGTAGACCACGGACAGAGTTAAATCTCTGAACGGTGACCTAAACACTATCAAGGGTTACCCGGAGAGAAGCAAAACAAAGTCTGTGGTTCTGCCCGCTACCGAGCACCTTGAAGATGATGGAAGCACCAGATAAGAAGATGATGGAAGCGCCAGATAAGAAGATGATGGAAGCAACAGGAAATACCCATTACAGGAACCCAAAGACTGACAATATGCACAAATCAAAGACAATCGCCTTCTTCATTGTCTTCCTCTTTTGCCTCCTCCTTATGACTTCCTTCTGGATCCTGGAAGAGAGCACGCCTGCTCATCAGATATTGTTAACAACTGCACAGCCTACCACCATGAAAGAACATTATTTGATCTCACTATCTCCTCAACTCAGAGAAAGGCGAAGGGAGTTCTGGAACAACTCTTTTGTGCAGCTACTCCACCAGCACAATCTCGCCACCAATGCCACCAACTGCTGGATCTGTGGGTTGCTACCCCACGCCACTGGACACTCGATACCTTTCATCCCTTCACCCTTCTCAATTCACCGCTCCTGCCTTGCTTGGCTGATCCTCCTGCAAGAAAGCTATAAAGACAATGCCACCTCCAGCAAAACCATGACGCACTTCTTTCATGAGGTCTGGCGAAACAAAACAAAGACACACTTCTGCCCGCAGACTTCCAACGACTCAATCCACATGGACATCCCTACTAAAGAACGAATTGAAATGCAGGTGTTCAACAATCCAACCAGACCCACCTTCTCCTACCTGCGGAAACGAACGGCTGCCACCCTGACTGTGGCCCTGTCAGTCATCAACGTCACAGGCCACATGTGCATAGAAGGGCTTGGGACACAGCTGGTATGCCGCAGCGCCTGCCGTTTCACCAGAACTTTGGACTCCACCGATCCACCTTCCTTTGTATCCTCTCCAAATATGTATTTCGTTTGTGGCACAAAGGCTTACACCTGGCTCCCCAAAGGCTGGGGGGGCACTTGTTTCATCTCCTTCATTCTTCCTCCGACCTATGTGGCCCCAGCAAATCACCATCGACAAAAGCGAGCCAAGGATATTGAACAAGCCGACTCAACAGGAGCACAGTTCCTCGATGCTATGAAGGGACTTGTTCCACTCTTTGGCCCGATGGCAAACAGCCGTGCCATCCGACATCTGACTCAGGCAGTCGAGACAACAATGAACATCACAGCTGGTATTCTTGCTAATAACACAGCCGAACTTCAAGCGGTCCGCCTGGTGGCTCTCCAGAACCGCCTGGTTCTAGATGTGGTTCTTGCGGACCGTGGTGGAGCATGCCGCATCATTGGGTCCAGCTGTTGTACATATATACCGGACAATTCACCCTCAGTATACAAGGCCATCGAACACCTCCACAGACTCTCTTCAGAAGTCCACCAGGAACAGGAAGAATGGTTGCTTGGTGGTTGGTTCTGGAACACCGTTAAGAACTGGGGCTGGAGACTGTTTACGATTATCCTGATTCCTGTAGTTGTTATCTGTGGGTTGTGTTTAGGAATCCAATGCCTGCCGCCTCTGTGTTCCTTATGTATGAATTGTATTTGCCCTAAAACTGTGGACTTTGGAAATGAACGCATGGGAGCATTATATGATGCTGAGGTTAGGAATTTGATGAAGATTGACATTGAGTAGGCAAGTTGGCTAGATACGTTGAAAAGGGAGGACTGTTAAAAGTTAGGCCGCAAACGTCAACATTATCGGCGCCATCTTGCCCCTTTTCGAGCTCATTCGTGCGCGTAAGCGGCAGCCATTTTGAGTACCATGGCATCTCTGCCCCTCGCTGATAGCCAGTGCGTCTCTCTCTCTCCCTCCTAACCTCGCAAGCATCCCCCACACGCTGACAACCCCCGCTCTCACATGCCTTGGGTCATAAACCCCTCTTCAGCGCAGCTCTGCCTCGGAACCCCATCCTGTTCCCAGCGCGACACCTCCCTTCATCCCTTTCATGGTCCTGGGTCCTTTGATACAACCCCCTTTTCCTGTGTGCCCGTTTGTCTTCCTCGTTCCCAGGCCGCCACCTGGCCCTGCGGATACTGTTTATTGCCCCCCTGTACAGTAGGAAGCCTCCCCCATCAAAGGACCCTCGAGTTGATCAAAGCCCCCACCCTATGAGATCCGATCAACCCCACACATTCCGTGAATCGGCGGAATATCCAGCTGCGCGATAATCATCACCTGTTGTGACCGGGGTGGGGACTTCAACTGTAAATGTGTGTGGGAACGGGCCTGAAGGGGGGATTCCGAGGATGTCTTTCCGTACATCAAAGGGTTGACAGAGATGTGTTTCATACAATAAAGCAATAAACTCGTGTATAAGAGGCCAGGCCTCAGAGATGCGGTTAGAGCACCTTGAGAAGATACCCTGTTGTCTGATTTGATGTGTTCTGCTCCGTCGGAATAAAACTTCTGTTTCCTGCCTTCCAGTCTCCAGCGCCTGCCTCTTTGTTTGGTAACTTGAGTGGGTATAGAGGCGGTTAACGCCGGGCAACTCTGAAAAAGGTCATCGGCCCTACCTTTTTCCACATAGCCAAGTACTGTGAATTTGATAATTTCTCTACAGATGACGCCATCAAATCTCAAATAATAGACGGATGTTATTCGGATCAACTCAGGAGGCGCCTGCTGAGAAAAGCACATGGACTGGATGAAATAGAAGAAATGACACAAGCTTATGACCAGGCGGAGAAGTACGCAGCCGTCATGGAAACGGAACACAAAGGGAGTCATGAACAGGTGCGACGTGTGCACACCAAAAGTGACAGTCGAAGAAGCTCAAGAGACAAACAATGGAGGTCGCACACGTCTTCCCGTCAAGAGCAAGCAAGATATCAACGACGAGAACCATGGAAGGAGAAAAGGTCGGAAAGAGTGAGAAAATATTACCGATGTGGGTATGATTACCCTCATGTAGACAGCTGCCCGGCCATGGGCCAGAGATGTCGGAAGTGTGGTCGAACTAACCACTTCGAAGTAATGTGTGGGGACTACAATAAAGAGAAAATAAGTGGTCCCACAGGGACAACACGATCTGACACACGAAGTAGTGCCCCAAGAATGTCTCGGTCCGACACTCGAAGACACCACGCGCGAGCTGTCCAAGATCAGACGGAACAGTCCTCCGGATCGTCACATTCCAGCAGAGAGTCACGTCGGTCCAGGTGGGAGCGGAGGTCACCTTCCAGAGAATCCAGACCGTCGTCCCGAGACTCGGCATACACCATTGAAAATCTGAACTTGGCAGCAGATCCGGACCAGCTTAAGAGATACCCTCGGCTGGATATTAAAGTTGGAAATCACGACACAAAATTTGTGCTAGACTCTGGTACATCCTTAAACTACATTCCAGTCACCGAATATGAAAGAATGAGTCCACGACCTCCTCTGACATTCGCACCCGTGAGGGTTTTCACGTGGATGGCCAAGAAGCCACTTCCCTGTCTGGGGAAGTTCTCAACGACCCCTACACACGACAACACAACTATATCAGCGGTCATCCATGTTATCAAGGGCCCCGAAGCAGATTGTCTTTTGAGCCTATCAACCGCTGAACGGCTCCATCTGGTAGAAATTCTTTTCAAGGTCAGCGACAACCAAGATGCGACTCGCCAGTTTCTCGGATTGTTTCAGGGATTGGGCAAATTGAAAGACTGTCAGGTGCGACTGCATATCAATGAACAAGTCAGGCCCGTCGCCCAACACCCTCGACGGGTACCATTTCACCTACAGACTGCTGTTGAGGAAGAACTCCAGGATTTGTTAGCTGCGGACATCATCGAGCGCACTGACCCCATGGGTATCACCTATCGTTATCGTCCCAAAGAAGGGCACGGCCAACAAAGTCAGACTCTGTGTGGACATGCGCCTGCCCAACACGGCAATAGAAAGAGAACGACACCCGGGGCCACATTTGAGCGACATGATCGCAGCGCTTAATGGGGCCACTGTGTTTTCCAAGTTGGATTTGAATAAAGGTTACCATCAATTGGAACTAGAAGTGGGGTCCAGATACATCACCACCTTTGCGACCCACCTGGGGTTGTTTAGATATAAAAGACTGAGCTTCGGAGTTTCCTCAGCGGCCAAAATATTCAAAACATTCCTAACACGCTCAACTATAGCGATGACATCCTTGTCTATGGTTCTGACGTCCGAGAACACGACATCGCACTCAATCGTGTCTGCCATGCCCTATAGGCAGCAAACCTGACTCTGAACAAGGAAAAATGCGAGTTTCACCAAGCCACGCTGAAGTTCTTTGGTCATATCTTTTCTGGAGCCGGCATAAAACCTGACCCTGACAAAATTGTGTCTTTAAACAACACCAAGAGTCCCCAAGATGTCAGCGAACTCAGGTCGTTCCTTGGAATGGCCAGCTATTGTGCTCGTTATATTAGGGACTACGCAACGATCAGCCATCCCCTCCGCATGCTGACCAAACAGGGTCAGCCATTTGATTGGACTTCCCAGTGTGAACAGTCATTCAAGGAAATCAAGAAAGCGGTGGAATCAGCGGACCACTTGTCATACTTCAACCCGAAGCGAAAGACTGAAATAACTGTGGATGCCAGCCCCGAGGGGCTTGGAGCGATCCTGGCACGATATGAGAATGATTCAGATCAACGCCGCATCATTGCCTACGCGAGTCGTAGTCTGACTGACCCGGAACGGGTCTACTCCCAGCCCGAAAAGGAGAGCCTAACCGTAGTGTGGGCATGTAAACATTTTCATGTTTTCATTTATGGCAAACATTTCACTTTAATTACAGACCATCAAGCTCTCATCACCATCTATGGAAACCCACGATCCAAGATGCCCCCGAGGATTGAAAGGTGGGGCCTACGGTTACAGGAATATACTTTCACCATAATTCACAAACCATGGAAGTCTGAAAATCCAGCGGACTACATGTCCCCACACCCCCTTCCATCGTCAGCTTCCAAGTCCTCCATCGCAGAAGAGTACATTCATTTCGTAACAGACCAAGCTTTACCTCCAGCTATCCCTATGGAGACCATTCGAGAAAGTACAGCACAGGACGTCATCCTGCAGAAAGTCCTTCACAGAGTCCGCAACAATCGATGGAGACACGATCCTCAGGATGATAATGCCGACTCCTCGACCCAACGTGAAATGCAAGCCTTCCGGCACGTGAGTGGAGAGCTGTCGGTCACCACTGATGGCATACTGTTGCGAGACCAGAGGATTGTAATTCCCACTCAACTGAGACAAGGAGTGGTTGCTCTTGCACATGAAGGGCATCGGGGAATTGTGTCAACCAAACGAGCACTAAGGGAACGAGTGTGGTTTCCATTCCTCGATCAACTAGTGGAAGCCACCTTGAAGGATTGTCATCTCTGTCAACTCACTAGCAAGAGCGATCCTCCGGCACCATTACACATGACCACCCTTCCCAGTGGTGTGTGGCAAGAAATCGCCATAGACTTCTACGGACCCCTGTCATCGGGCAAATATGTACTGGCCATCATCGATGAGTATTCCAGATACCCCATTGCATGCTTTGTGCCGTCCATGAACACTTCCAGTACTCTTAAAGTACTCGATGAAGTCTTTGCAACGTGGGGGGTTCCCAAGACAGTTAAATCTGACAATGGGCCACCTTTCAACGGAAATGACTTTGCAGCTTTTGCGAAACACCTAGACTTTCATCACCGCAGGATTACACCCCCCTGGCCACAGGCAAATGGGACAATTGAGAGATTCATGGCCACCCTCAAGAAAACCTTCCAACATGCTATCGCGGAAGGGAGGGACCTGCAAGCAGCACTCAATGAAGTCCTTCGAGCTTATCATACAACTCCTCACGCAACGACTGGCCAATGCCCGGCGACCCTTATGCTGGGACGTCCCATGAGGAATCGCATTCCAACGTGGGAGGGAGCCTTGGAAGCATCCTCATCTGCGATAGACCCGCGTGAAATAAGAGCAACTGACGAACGCAACAAAGGAAAAATGAAGGCCTACGCAGACCACCGGAGAAGAGCGAGGTCATTATCATTACATGAAAGGGACCATGTTATCGTCAAGCAAGAGACGCAGAAAAAGACCGACTGTCCATTCAAGGATGAACCATTGGTGGTCACAAGAAGGAAAGGAACCATGGTGACAGCGGAGTCCGAGCAGCGGCCAGTCACGAGAAACATCTCGCACTTTAAGAAACTGCCACAAGACACTTCAAGAACCATAATGAGTGAAATGGACAATCCCAGAGCGGAAGAACTGCATTCAAATGATCATGAGAACATTGCTCCGATCATTGAGACACTGTGCACTACTAGTCCGAGAACCAGGTCGCCACGACCTCATCGTGACGTACGTCCACCCAAGAGACTGATCGAGGAGATGGAGTGAGAAGTCAGTATGTTTTGTTTGTTTTGTCACAAAAGGGGGAGATGTTGTGAAGTTAGCACACCAGTAGTTGGGAGTGGGCGGAGCTAGGGGGCCAGAGGAAGAGGAGGAGTGGACACAGGAAAGAGTTAGTTAGAGCAGGGACAGGGCACAGATAAGACATGCTAAATAAAGCTCTAGTTGAAGACCATTATAAGTGTCTGTGTTTATTGTAGCAGGATGCTACACCGCCCTATCCCCTTTGCTATTTAATTTGTACATGCAGCCCCTAATAGCTTCCCTCCGCAAATCCACAGCCACAATCTTTAACTATGCTGATGATTTGCAGTTAATTTTTCCCATTGATACTTCCCTATCCTCTCGCACCAGCTTTCAAACCACCATGCTGGACATATCGGAATGGATGTATCATAGCCAGCTCAAATTAAATCCCACCAAGACTGAGCTTGTGCTGGTGGGCGGGTCAGCCAACCCATGGAATGACAGCTTCTGGCCTTCGTCACTAGGGCTTCCTCCTCGCCCTGTCAACTCTGTGAAAAGTCTTGGCGTAGTCATCTCGGGTGATCTATCCATGAGGCCCCAGATTAGTGCTGTCACGTCATCCTGCTTCTTCCATCTGCGTAGGATACGTAAAATCAGTAGATTCCTCACCAGAGACGCACTTATCCTTGTCATCATGGCTCTTGTTATGTCTAGAATTGACTATGCCAACACTCTATACATAGGAATTCCTGCATACCATCTCCAAAGGTTGCAGCTGGTGCAAAATCAGGCAGCTCGCCTGGTCTACCACCAGACTAAGCACCAGCACGTCTCGCCGCTGTTGCGGAGCCTGCATTGGCTACCGGTGGCTAAACGTTGCACTTTCAAACTTGGCTGTACGATATTCAAGGCTCTCTCTGACCAAGCGCCTGTCTTTATCTCCTCTAGTTTGAAGCGATACGTACCCACGAGAGACCTCCACTCCACTTCACACAACCTTTTACTCACCCCGAAAATCAAACGTAAAAAACACGGTGGTCTTTGTTTTTCTTTTCTGGCCCCTAAATTCTGGAACTCCCTTCCGCCCTCTTTCCGACACTGCCCTACCTACGATTGCTTCCGTAGGACGCTGAAGACGTTCCACTTCCAGTCAGCATTTGAGTAACTCCTGTTCTTGCCCTCCGCATTTGTTATGAGCGCCATGAAACCGTCCGGTGACCGAGCGCGGTACAAATATTTTAACATAACATAACATAAGAGTGATGTAATCAGCGATGTCATTTGAGATCTCATCAGTGATGCCATGAGTAATGTCACTGACCATGTCATGAGTAGGCATGGGCGGAAAATCCGTTCCGCTCGCGGATTTTGCGGATTTTCGGGAAATCCGCAATCCGCGAGATTCGCGAATCTCCCGCAAAATCCGCAAATCCGCGAGCAGCGGATTTTGCTCGCACTGCTCGCACTGTTCGCGTCAGTTCGCGTGAGTTCGCGCCCCGCGAATAAGTGCAAAATTGCAGAAATACGATTTTAGCAAAACTGAAAGTAACTACTTACCAGGTTCAAAAGTTCAGGCTCATCATTAGTAGCCATTTCCTGTAGTGCTTCCTGAGGGGCCCCTCCAGAGTTCAGTTGCCAGTTGAAACTATTATGTGACCCTGCTCTGAACCTCAGAATAGTTACACATATGCCACAAAGGTCCTGAATTACAGCTAAGGGAGACAAGCAGGAGCCAGGCTGGAAGTTAAAATCCATTAATCAGCCCCTAATTCATTATTGTCAGTTGGGGCAGGGCAGGTGTTGTAACTAATTTTGCAACAATGAAAGCACTTAGCAAGTGCAAAAGATCACTAATCAGGGCGCACTAAGGAAGCAGGTGCCAGCTAAAAAAATATTCTGTGACACATTAATCAGCCCCAAATTAATTCAGGTCACTTGAGGCAGGGAAGGTGTGCTTTGCTTTGCCGAAAATAATGTACACTGGACAACCAGAGGGTGTGGTGATGAAACAGAGGGTGGCATGGGTGGGCCAGAGGGTGGCATGAGTAGTCAGAGAGTGGCAGTGGTGACAGAGAGTGGCAGTGATGAAGAAGAGTGTCCCAAACAGGCTGGACACGTAGAAACAACAAGTTCGCGAAACTTGCGACCCGACAGGTAAGTTCGCAATTTGCGAAAGTGTACAAAACCCTCGCGAACTGGCAGAAACACGGGCGAACACAAAAAAAAAAATCCGCAAATTCGCGGGAATTCGCGGATTTTGCGGATTGCGAATCCGCAAATCCGCAAAATTCGCGAACGCGAGATCCGCAAAATTCGCTCATGCTTAGTCATGAGTGATGTAATATATGATGTCATTAGCAGTGGATTGAGGGCGTGCGAGGTATAGTTAGTACAACTAACTATAACGGAGGAATTTCAATGGTTTTGTAAAAGTAAAATGTCCAGCTAACTATAACATCCTTAAAACCTATGGTTTTTTCAGTGAATTTATAAGGTTTTTCAAATTCTAATTTCTAACTATAACATGTCTGAAACCTATGGTTTTTTAGTGAATTTCAAAGGTTTTTCAAATGCTAATTCCCAACTATAATGGGCCTGAAACCTATGGTTTGTTTAGTGAATTCCAAAGGTTTTTTCAATTACGGTTTTTAAATGTATTAATTGTTATATTTATTTTTTCATAATGATTTACTACATTTTTTTATCTATTTATTTTAGATATCTTATTTTTCAAATTACATTACATATTTTTAATATATATATATAAAAGGTTTTTAAAAATATTGAAATTTTAGTATTGTTTTTCTTTATTTTATTTTTTTTTAAATATATTTATACTATTTTCTTTATTGCTTTTTTTTCAAAATTTTTTGGGGAGTCGCCCACTCAAAGCGTACCTTTCTCGATCAAAGCACGGAACCTAACCGCCATTTTAGGATTGTTGTGTAGGATCCGCATAGGGTGTGCGATGGGTACGTATTGTTCTGCACGATTGCTATGCGACCGGTACACCATTCTTGGTGCGTTTGCGACATATATGTATTACATTACGCAGTGCTCGCGCGCTTCCGCGTGATATCATATACTTGTCCGAAGCAGTGGATGCGCGAATCCCGCGAAATGTTTTATTGTCTAAAAACATACATATATGTATTTAATATAAATATTAGGGCAAGACATTATCTGAATCATAAAAATAATATAGCTTTACTTTTAATCAACCTATATTACGCTTAAATACAATTCCGCAAAGTCGCGTTGGGTGCGTGTTCTGTGCAAACACGCACTGCAAAACCTACAGAACGCCCCTTCAATACAAAGTGGTGTGTATGATGAGGTTGTATTTACATGGAGAAGAAAAGGTACACAGAATACCTTTTCCTCTCTTGGTAAATATGAAAAAGTGTGTTGCGCCATCACTATGTTACAAAAAGTGACATATTGTTGCCACAGGATGCTTCTAAATTTGCCCCATAAGTGCTTAGGTATTGGCAGACTGTTACAATATGAACATATTGCTAATTCATTGTTCGAAAAATTGCATGAGAGTGACAGGAGGTAAGCACAGAGCTTCGCATTGTTTGAGTTGCGTCGCAAACGCGACACAGCTCCAGCAATGATCAGCGGGCCTTATGTGCACAATTCTGCGTCAATCCTTATGCCTGCTTCAAGCAGGCGCAGGGTTTTGACGCAGCATGGGCCCAAAAGTGACTGAGTGAAATCTTGTAGATTTCACTCAGCCACTTTTGGGAGGCGTTCCTGCAACGGAACGCCTCCCCCTGCGATGGTACGCCTCTTCTGGCGCAGGGCTTTACAACGTGACGCATCTGGGAGATGCGTCACGTTGTAAATACCCCGCACTATGGCGCATCTTTTGCGCCACTGCTGCATCACAAAAGTGACGCAACTGCAGCGTAAAAGCGGTGCAAGTAGCTTGTAAATCTGCCCCTTAGTTATGTTATGTTATGTTATGTTATTTATTCTTTTATATAGCGCTCGGCTACTCAAAAAAAGTGTCCCGGCGCTTTATTGGAGAAAGGAAAAACTGCGACAGAATAACATAACACCAGATAAAAGAATAAACGGAGTGCCAGACAAAAGCTCACAGTAAACAGACTACTGAGTAAACAGCCAAGTTTTAAGGCCTTTTCTAAAAGCCAGCAGGCTAGTGGCTCCCCGCAGAGCAAGCGGCAAAGAGTTCCACAGCTGTGGTGCCAGCAATCCAAAAGAGCGGCCTCCAAGGCGCGCTTTCTTTACACGTGGAACAACTGCCAAGTACAGGGATTCCGACCTCAGAGACCTGGTCGGTTGATAAAAGACCAGTCTCTTTTGGAGGTACTTAGCTCCCCCCTTGTGAAGAGCTTTATAGGCCAGAGTCAGAGCCTTAAAGGCGATCCGCTTGCGGATGGGAAGTCAGTGCAAAGTTTTCAACAGGCCCGAGGCACTGGAACGCCTATTAAGACCATAAATTGCCCTTGCAGCGGCATTCTGCACCACTTGAAGCCGCTGCAGCAAGTACTCTGGGAGGCCCAGGTAAAGAATGTTGGAATAATCCAACCTGGACCCAATCAGAGCCTGGACTGTCAATGTCCTGTGTTCCTCGGAAAGCAGGGGAAGAAACCTCCGCAGCATCCTAAGGATGCCGAAGCAAGTGCCCGACACCCCCAGGATCTGGGATTTCAAGGTTAGCCTATTATCCATCTTGACCCCCAGATTCTTGGCAACCTGGGAGGAACAAGACGGAGGGAACATATTCATTGGCCACCAGGCCTGCCAGTCTGGCTCTGTGTCACACCCAAAGAAAAGTACCTCGGACTTATCGGAATTGCACTTGAGGCTGTTCAGATGGAACCATTGAAAAACAGCCCCAAGGCAATCCCGAATACTCTCCCCATCAAAGTCACCTCCTCTCTTACAAGAGAAGAGGAGCTGGGTGTCATCCGCGTAGGATACGATCTGGGCGCCATGCGACTCCACCAACGCCGCCAACGGGGTCATAATGATGTTGAAGAGGGTCGGGCTCAAGATAGAGCCCTGAGGGACCCCGACTCCCAGAGGCGGCATCACGGCGGAATCCGGCGGAGCCCAGATCGTTTGCCGGCGGCCGGCTAGAAAGGAAGAAAACCAGTCGAACACCGTCCCCCGTAGGCCTATCTCAGAGAGTCTGGCGAGAAGACCATCATGGGGAACGGTGTCGAACGCCGCCGACAAATCTAACATCACCAGCATGACTTTGCCCCCAGAGTCCAGAACCCCTTTAATGGTCTCTGAGACTTCAAGGAGCGCAGTCTCTGTGCTAAGATGGGGACGATAGCCCGATTGGGTGGCATGCAGGATCTCGTTGGTTTCAAGGAAATTGGAAAGCACACCTTGAACGTGTTTTTCCAAAATCTTCGTGAGAGCCGGCAACAGAGAGATGGGCCTATAATTAACTGGGGCCTTCGGATCTAGGCCTGGCTTTTTGAGCAAGGGAATCACCATCGCCTGTTTCCAAGCTTGTGGGACCACTCCATGCTTCAGCGAAAGATTTAACAGCGGGTTGGCCAGTGGGTTAATCACCTCCGCAACTTTCGCTAGAAATTTAGCAGGGCATGGGTCAAGGGGTGAGCCCGATTTTAAATTGCCCATTAGAGCTAAGGAGTCAGGAGCAGAAATCGGTGGAAACACACTCAGCGTCACACCTGGCCAGGCCTGCGGCGATATGGTGATATCAGGTTCAATCTGGACCGTGGACACTGGTGCCAGGAACGACTCCTGAATGCGTTGGATCTTGCTCGTAAAGAACTCAGCAAGGTCCGTAGCCCAGGTACCTAATGGCTTTTCGTCCGAGGTGTTAGACCATGGGGACGTGAATTCTCTCACAATGGAGAAAATCTCCTTGCAGGAGTTAGAAGCAGCTTCTATTCTCCTGGCTAGATATGCTTTTTTTTCCAGGCGAATGTCCCGGTAATAAGCCTTAACCACCGTTTTGTAGGTCCGCTTGGCAACAGTATCATATTGTGCCCGCCAGGCTCTTTCGGCTACCTTGCACTGCTGCCGCGTAGCCGACAGTGCAGCGGTGAACCAAGGCGCAGAGACCCGTTTCGGTGTCGGGCGAGATGTCAATTCCGGGGCAAGATCATTTAGCCTGTCAAAAAGCCAGTCCTGCAGGGTCTGCAGATCCCTGTCCAGATCGCCGGAGAGGGGGCAAGGGTGGACCACTGCTGCCTGAGCCAGCATCTCTGGGGTTACTCGGTGATATGCCCTATGGACACGACCCTGTTGATGTGCCAGGATAGGCAATGGTTTGACTATGCCCTTGATCACAAATTTGGCAAGAAAATGGTCTGACCATAAGACGGGAGTAATCTCTATGTCCTCAAGAAGGGAGGACGAGAATACCTGGTCGAGAGTGTGCCCCTTCTCGTGCGTAGGCTCCAGTACATAAGGGATCAGCCCCAGCGGGGTCAGCGCCTCAGAAAGTTTAATAGCAGCAGGGTCGGACGGATCATCCATCCGGAAGTTGAAGTCCCCTGCCACGATACAATGTTCAGCTTTCAGGGCCAGCCCCACCAGCACCGAATCCAGATCTTCAAAGAAAGTGCCGGGTGCACCAGGTGGCCTATACACGAGCAGTCCCTTGAAGGATTGATGTGGCGATAGAGTAATAGAAAGGGCTAGGGTCTCCGAGCCTCGGATGTCCATTACTGGCAGGATCGCACACGGGGTGCCTTTCCTGACCACCAGTGCCACTCCACCGCCCCTTCCCTTGGCTCTATCCTTCCTGAAGATGTTATAGTCAGGCGGGATTGCCATGGCGACATCAGGGTTAGAAGAATCACCCCACCACGTCTCAGTGAGCATGAGACATAGTGGCTTCTCTATATCTAGGAGCTCAAAGATGTCTTGCGCATGTTTACATGCTGACCTGGTGTTTAATAGCATGCAACCAAAGCCCACACTAAGGGTGTTATTGCTCGGCCGTGGAAAGAGCGAGCGGATCGGACGCCAGCCACAGCCCGGGCAGCAGGATTTCCCATGATGACGTCCGGGAAAAACAGTGCGACAACCTGAGCCCTGAGGGTTGAAAGAACGAAGTTCTAGAGGGGAATAATGCAGAACAGGGGTCCCGGGGGGACACATCCCTGGTGGTAGAATCCCACCCGCCGCTCCGCCCGCCTCCGGGACGCTGACGGGCGCAGACGGGCAGGACTCTGGCTTGACTCCGGCGAGAGTCCGGCGCTACCGCTGCGCGTCACCTGTGTTCCAAGTGAGCGCTAGAGCGCTCAAACAAGTGGCACACTCGCTACACAGCACCCCCAAGATGGCGCCCGTCGCCAAACACGAAGGCAGAAAGAAAAATGAGACAGATGCGCGAAAAACGCGGTGGGGGGCCCAATTTAAGGTGCAAGTAAGAGGGCACACAAAGATGCTTTTAAAAACGGGGGAAATGCAAATTAAAGCAACAAAGATACAAAAGCGGTATTTTTAAAATGACAGCAGCGCTGAGGATTACAAATCAGCAGCATAGCGCGCGTGCGTGCTACTACCTTCTCCAAGGCCGAGCTACTGCCTAGTTCGCCTTAAGTAGGGCTCACCTGTGTTCCAAGTGAGCGCTAGAGCGCTCAAACAAGTGGCACACTCGCTACACAGCACCCCCAAGATGGCGCCCGGCGCCAAACACGAAGGCAGAAAGAAAAATGAGACAGATCCGCGAAAAGCGCGGTGGGGGGCCCAATTTAAGGTGCAAGTAAGAGGGCACACAAAGATGCTTTTAAAAACGGGGGAAATGCAAATTAAAGCAACAAAGATACAAAAGCGGTATTTTTAAAATGACAGCAGCGCTGAGGATTACAAATCAGCAGCATAGCGCGCGTGCGTGCTACTACCTTCTCCAAGGTCTCTTTTAATCCTCAAACTCCCTGTACCCTAGTAGCTCACTATGTCTCTCTATTGAACACCATATAGCTGCGTTGCAGAGAGGTGCTCTGAAGCCATGTACCATTTTATACGTCTCTGCAATGCAACTCTCTGGCACTTTCTGCACATATCTGGTGGATTAGATGGCCCCCAGTGACACTCAGTATTCATGTTAACTTTATCCTGTAACTTAAAATGCCCACAGAGCATCTTTTCACACATATCTACACCGTCCATCTCCCCTTTCACCTGTGTGCAAACACAGGCCATTGTGCATTTTAATACTTAGTTAAACTTACCTTCACAGTAATAGAAATAAAAAATGCTACACATTTTTTTCAGTTGTTTTTTATAATCTAAATTTCTGAAAAATTGATATCTTAGAATTAGGATCTGTGAAAGAGAAGAAAAATACAGTTATAATGTATAATATTATATTTTTTACAATACAGCATAATTTAAAAATTTTACAAATTATTTTCATTACATTTTTTGCTATCCTCAGAATATATTGAATTTCACTTGAAACAGTGATTTCAATCGTACTCAACACATAACAGCGGGCAAAAAAAAACAATCAAAAAGATTGTTTAAAAAAAACCAAGACTACATCCTCAATAACATAACATATAATGCAAATCACACATATAAAATGCTTACTCCTAGACAATTTTCTAACTTAAATTCATATACACTGTAAATGTTATGTATACACTGAGAGAATGTGCAATTAAAAGTCCGTAATTCAAAGATACACCTTTCCTCTAGGCCGAATGGTATTACTGAAATCCTTTATATTGAAATTGTCCAATAGTAATTGTATTAATACATATTAATAAATTCCTCAGAGGCCAAATTATGTTCCTAAAACTTTTGCTTTAAAAATATTACGTATGAATTTGGTAATTTGGTAATTCGCTAGGCAAACGTTGTTTAAAAACTAACTGAACATCATTACAATATGTCCAGCCATTATCACATTTTAGATAGGCAGTGTAATGTCCAGATGTTGTGGAAGGACCATCATGGAAAATTATTGCTACTGCTGCAAAAGTCCTTCCTGATATTGATAGTTGACTTGCTACAAAATGTATTATTAAAGTGACCAATTTTCTTCCATCAGCTGTACAACGTTGCATCATTAAAATTATGTATTGTCCATATCTTTGTATAAATAATGTTGATAACATTTCTGATTTGCATTGGCTACACTCCATGTTTTGATTTGCTGCTTTAACTAGTTTATTGAAAGACACTGATTTACAGTATGGTAATGTCAAATATGTAAATCTGTCAGTGTCTATAATAGTGCTACATGTATGCATACAATTTTCACAATGATGTTCCCATTTATAACAGAGGCCAAAAAGATTTTAAATTTCTAGGCCTTCATTTTCCAATATGATAAGCATATACATTAGAAATTCCTGAGCATCTTGTTGGATATTCCTTAAATTGTGTAGAACCAGAACATATATCCAAAAGATTACGAATATCACAAAAGCTTTGTATTGTACTTTTATCAGTTCTCAATTTTTCATAAATACAATGCAACAAAGAACAAAGGGGCATATTAGCAAGAATAGGCGATAATTATCGCTAATCCAGGTTTGCGGATTTTTTTTAATCGCTGTCTATCGCTGGATTTCATTGCAGAGCTAGGGCGTTGTTAGCAACGCTTATCTCTAAGGCGATAAAAAACTCCACTGATAGCGGCGAAAACCAGAAATAGCGTGAGAATACCAGCGCTAAATTAACTGCGCTAATGAAAAGCTTGCTAATAGGCAAGTGTGTACTTAACCTAACAATCCACCCCCCATTGACAAAATGGCTAAGTCAAGTTTTTATCAGGCGTTAAAATCAAGCGATAATCTTGGTTAACAAGGCTTTTTTTATTCCTTCACAGGCATTGATAATAGGGGGTGTTGTGTTTGCAACTGTTCCCCTTTACTTTTAGTGAGGAACGCCTACTTTGCATGTCATTAGCGATAAATATCGCTGACATGTAAAGCGGCAAAATAACGGGCGCTATTGCCAGTAAACTGTCACTAACAGCTGTTAGCGACAGCTTGCTAATAGGCCGACAAAAATATCGCCACTTTAGCAGCAAAAAGTACAGCTAAAGCAGTGATACAGCCCTTGATAATATGCCCCAAAATCTTTTTCCCCCGATTCTCCATAATTTGCTGTTGCAAACTTTCAAGAAAAAAAACAACATTGACCACTACATTAGCATAGCACCCCTTTCAAGGTGATGGAGTGTTGCACTACCCAGATGTTCACAGGTTAATAATGAAGCTCAATCAGTTCCTTCATAGAAAAAGAAGCTTTATTCAAATGAATCCAAATGCATGAGTATAAAACAACAGCCAACGCGTTTCGTTCATACAAGAACTTCGTCAGGGCTGGAGAAAAAGACATAAATAACAAACATAAGCGTCCAGACTCATACAATACAAACCCACAAAACATACATAAACATTACATGTTAAAAAAGTCACAGTAAAAGAGAAACCCTGGGGAGAGTAACGACCACAGGAGACTATACTGTGCTGATTACAAAAGAGTCACAGTATTGAAGAAACCTTGGGGAGAGTAATGACCTCAGGAGTCTATACTGTACTGGTCACAAGCCCTTAGTTTTACCAAAACACATTTTAATAAAAACACATCCCTCGACCCCAGACTAAATATGAGGTGGGTATGGGGTCGGCGTAAAATCATTCCAAATAGCACTTTCAGTTCAATTTAATATTTTAAGGTAGTTTCTTTTGGGTTTTAGGTTTTAAAAAGAACCATACGTGGCCCCTATTGACCATCTGGGGGCAACATCTGAGTAAAGCAGCATGTCTACAGATACTTAGTTTAAATTAGTTAAAAATACAATTTGGTACAGAGTATGTCAGCCCTCAATGTCATGTTTATCCAAATTATGTGGTCATATAACAGCTACACGTGGAAATAGCAAATAACAGAGGGCGGGTCATTAAGCTAAATAACTCAGACGGGTCAGAAATATCAGTAAGGTAGTGTACATACCGAGTGTATATGTAGGATGTTAATCACGCTATATCGGTAGCTTAAAAAATTCCTGGAGTTGTCATTTGAGATACCATACCGGCCACCATGATAAGGGCCTGGGATCGATCACTGTAAATTAAGGAAATTGAAGTGTAAGAACAAACGTCAAGTACAGGGCGCCTAGTGAGACCAAACAAAGGAAAAAGAACAAACATTTATGAGGGGTCATTAGCGCACAAGGGTCGTCGATAGCTGGGGCCAGGGGGGCTAAATTGTAGTTTGTCATGGGTTAATGGAAAAACGAAACCTCAGAACCAAGTCTGGAAGACTGTTCTCCGCATTTCAAAAGCGAGATGGGGAGAAAACAAATGTCAAAATAACCGTGTTTTATTAGAACTGAGGTCAAGATAACTGTCACTCTAAATCGGAACGGTTGGTAACTAGTAAGTGGGAGCATAAGGGTCTCCGGGTTATTTCACGCACAGAGCAATATACCAAACAATCAACACCATACATAAAGTACACAGCACAGAGTGATTTTGTTCATTAGGCCAGCCCTGGCCTGGTCTGAAAAGGGAAAATAATAAGTGAGACATGTGAATGGTGAAGGATAAAAGCAAAAGTGCGCAATACCAACAACCGCTTAGGTCTTTATGAAAACACACAGGGGCATATTATCAAGGGGGTTTATCTCCGCTTTTTTGGCATTAAAAGCCAAGAAAGCGGAGATAAAATTATCTCCCTATTACCTAGCTGCCTCTAACACCAGTTAGCAACAGCTAGTAGGAGATAGCGACCATCTTGGGCCCCACTTTGCATGTCAGTGATATTTATCACTAATGAGATGCAAAGTGGGCGTGCCAAGATGTTAGAGACTGAAAACAGTCGCTAACATCGCTATCTCCTATTACCAACTTTTGGAGATATTCGCGCTAAGCGTATTCCTCGCCAATAAACAGTCTCGACCAGACACAGTTAAGTCTGGCTAACAATAGTGGTGCAATGCAGCGCAAAGAATATAATCAAGGGAACAAAACGAATACACATGGGCAACCCGGACTGTCCGAAGCTTAAAAGCCAGGGGAGATGGAATACAAATGGAAAAGGCATAGAGCTATCACACATGCATCCCGATTTCAAAACAAGAACCCTCCACACTCTCCTTAACATTATCCTTCGGTTCAGTGCAGTCCCAAAAATTATCAGCGGTTGTAACTTAAAAGGGGGCCTGATCAAAAATAAATGGCCAAGGTGAACAAAATCACAATCCCAAAATAAAAGTAATAGGAGCAAGATTTGCATCAGGGCTGTGGTATAAAAAGCCAGTAGGCTGGAATCTACCAGGACAGGACAGTGTGTTTTCATTTGGTATAATTATCCTGTGGGACAGTGCAGTCCCACAGGCCAACACGGTTGGGAATCAAGACAGGAGATACACACCCCATTTCATTACGTCCCAAGAAGAAGTAAATTTCACAATGAGTGTTGGGTCAGTGAGGCCATCCACCACGGGATACCATTGACACTGAAGGCCAAAGGGCAATGCAGCAGGAATTGAGTATTATCAATGTCTCAGGAAGGGAATTGGATCACAATGATTGCAATGTTTTAAAGAAAGGATTGGGGATCTGTCCAACACAGTTTGGGGATTTGGTGATGTACATGTTGATCTATATAAGTTCTTACGTGTCTTAAAATTAAAAGAGTTTTTTGCATCACATACACTGCCTGTCAGTAATAATGTTCCTATTGTGTCTAACGATATTGGTATAGTGAGAAGTGTTGAAGAAATACATCAAGTACAAATGGTATTGTCCATTGAGAATGATGATACGATAAATATGCCCACTCTCCTCTCAGATTTTGACATTTCAGAAAAAAACAGTCATGACAGTAGACTCCGATGCAAATCCAGTTTTACGCCTCAGACAGGGTACCACTCAAACATTGATAAATTTGGGGCTCTGATATCTGAAGATTTGTACTGTATGGACAACTGCTCTAAACACACACAACCGCAACATTATAACCTTAGCAAGCTGGAAAGGGATGCCCTAAAAAGACTAAAAAATGACACCAATATAGTCATAAGAGAAGCAGACAAGTTGGGCAACGTTGTTGTCATGGATATACAAGACTACATGGGAGAGATCCAACGCCAGCTTAATGACCCCATCTGTTATACTGAGATCAGACATAACCCCATGCCTGCACTAAAAACAAAGATTTATGGCAGGCTCACTGAATGGAGGGATGAATACTTATTAACTGATGACGAATTTAGATACCTTTTTGTCCAACAGATACGTTTCCCATGCAGGCATGCATATATATACTACCAAAAGTGCTCAAAGGGGGCAAATTCCCCCCTGGGAGACCGATTATATCGGGCATAGGATCACCCACCGACCGACTCTCGGAACTCGTTGACCTCACCCTGCAGAAACGGTACACAGACAAAATATCGATTTTTAAATATCGATATACAAAAATATCGAAGTTTAAATATCGATGGGACAAAATATCGAAGGTAAGTAATATCGACAGTCTTAATATCGATATTGGTATGATATCAGTAATATCGAAGTTGTAAATATCGATGTCAATAATATCGAAATTAATAACTTTGATGTTACTAATATCAATTTTTAAATAAATTTAGTGTATATTATATTGTATTTATTATGTTTTATTATTTATTTTTAATGTAATTTAATTAAATATTGTCTTTTACTACTGTAGCGGGTTGTGGGTTTATAGGGGAATAGGGTGAGAAGTAATTTAATTATGTTAAATTAATTATTAATTAGTAGGAATTATTAATTAATTGAGAAATAATTTTTAATTATTTTTAATTAATTGATTAATTGATAAATATGTTCTGTAGCGGGTTATGGGTTTATAGGGGAATAGGGTGGGAAGTAATTTAATAATAATTAATTAATTGATATATGTTTGTACATATTTTAATTAATAATTATTTGGCAATTAATTTCTATTAATTAGTTAATTAATTAATATAATTTTTTACATATTTGTAATTATTAATTAGTTGGTAATTAATTATTATTAATTATTTAATTACATTAATTATAGTAATTTTTTATATATAATTTATTGTTATTCTTAATTAATTAATTGGGAAAAATAATATTAATTATTAAATTAAATTAATTACAGCAAATGTGCTAATATATTTACTTTATTGTTATTGTTAATTAATAATTAATTGGTAATTAAATAATATGAATTAATTTGGGGTAAAGGAGTATTTTTAGGGTTCAGGGTCAGTTTTCAGTTTTTGGGTAAAGGGGTATTTTTAGGGTTCTGGGTCAGGTTTCAGTTTTTGGGTAAAGGGGTATTTTTAGGGTTCAGGGTCAGTTTTCAGTTCATGGGTAAAGGGGTATTTTTAGGGTTCAGGGTCAGTTTTCAGTTTTTGGGTAAAGGGGTATTTTTAGGGTTCAGGGTCAGTTTTCAGTTTTTGGGTAAAGGGGTATTTTTAGGGTTCTGGGTCAGTTTTCAGTTTTTGGGTAAAGGGGTATTTTTAGGGTTTAGGGTCAGTTTTCAGTTCATGGGTAAAGGGGTATTTTTAGGGTTCAGGGTCAGTTTTCAGTTTTTGGGTAAAGGGGTATTTTTAGGGTTTAGGGTCAGTTTTCAGTTTTTGGGTAAAGGGGTATTTTTAGGGTTCAGGGTCAGTTTTCAGTTTTTGGGTAAAGGGTTATTTTTAGGGATAAGGGTCAGTTTTCAGTTTTTGGGTAAAGGGGTATTTTTTAGGTTTCAGGGTCAGTTTTGGGTTTTTGGGGTACAGGGATAGGGTTCAGGGTCAGTTTTGGGTTTTTGGGGTACAGGCGTACAGGGTAAAAAAAATATATATTACATTAAATCAAATAAATTACATGAAAAAAATTAAAATTACTTTAAATTATTAAGTGTTTTATTTATTTTAAATGTATATGTATTAGTTTTAATTTTGTTTTAATATTTGTATTTAATAGTTGTAAAGTTATATGTATTTTAAAATTATTTTTACATTATTATTAATACATTTAAAAAAACTATATTTTTGATTCCGATATTTTTGTACTACGATATTATTTTTTCGATATTTTTGTACTTACCTTAATGAAGATAGGATTCCGATATTTTTGCTGTCGATATTTTTGCTCCGATATTTTTGCATTTCGATATTCTGTCTGTCGATATTATGTCAGACATTCGCAGAAACATGTCATCAACCTTCCGGCCTATCTTAAGGATGGTAAGGATATCCTCATTAAACTTGATGGGTATCCCTGGTCAGACGAACTAAAATTTGTGACATTTGATGTTGTAGGACTCTACACCTGTATCAAGAAAGAATTTGGCATGCTGGCAACACAGTACTATCTTGATATGGAGGTAGCGGATCACTATGCGTTTAACGGCATGATCATTGAAATGATCGACCTTATCCTCAGCAAAAACTTTTTTAAACATGATGAGAGACGGTTAGGGGGCGTGGCTTGGGTGCCGAAGGGAATGGTGGCGTGAGCTCGGAGCTCCGCGCCTGGTCCCCACAGAAATCCTGAAAATCAGATCGGCAACACCCGTGACGGAGGGTGAATTGAACCGGCACACGGGGAACCAGTAACGGAGCCGATTGACAGAGATTTGACGCCGGCAGAAAGCTGAAAGCTCGGCACGAAGAGGCTCCCAAGACCGCGGACGAGAGGAGATAAGGATCGTTCATCAGCGAGCGAAGCTCTCCCCCCTGGGGGAGTTGGGGGCCCAGCTCAGGATTGCACTGCCAAACAAGGCCAAGGGACCCAGCAGTGAACTTGGAAAGACGGTGTTGAGACGACTGCCGCCCGCCGGGCCGAGTAGCTTGAGAGGAGGAACCTTGGCAAGATGGCGGAGAGGCCCGGGCTGGTGCGTCATGAAAATAAACGGCGGCCGGAGGAGTGAAAGCCTATAGCCTGCGGAGAACGAGGGGGCAGAAGAGACCAGCGAGACCGAGACTCCCACGTCGGCGGACCAACGATGGCTGACTCAGGGCCCCCCCCTGGATGGGACAGAGGAGCGGCACACCGGGCCCCCGAACCAACAGCGGCGGACGAGACGATCTTTGGCACCCAGGGGGAAGCGGCACCTGACGCCCTCACGACAGCAGAGCTGTGAGGGAGAACATATTGCTGAGCACTGAAGTAAACGGAGAGGCCCGGACTGTACATCGCGGCACACGGAGGTCGATGATGAGGTGGTACGCAGACAAAGGAAATGTGCCCGCCCTGTGGTAGGCCGCACGAAAGAGCTGAGTGGAGAGAAGCTCCTGGGCAATACCAGGCCCTAGGACGATCTCGACTTGAGAGGGCAGCTGCTGACACCATTGCGGTTAAAGAAGAACACCAAAAAGTGGCGGGAGACGACTGGTGGTGAAGAGAACCAGCGGCGGCCCAGTTGCAGGAGGAACCGAAGCAGCAACAGGTGAAAAGCTAGACACGCGGCGGTGCTTGCTGCTGAGGTCCCGTGCCCGGGGAGAGACCCAGACGACGACGAGAGATTCCGGCTGGCTACTGGGGGCACGTAGCACACCGGCGGAGAAGGTAGCTTATCGTCATGGGGAAAACCAAAGGAAAGCCTGAGGGAGCCACGGCCTTGGACGCGGGGGAAGGGGATCCCGTGGGGCAGTCGGAGCTGCAGCAGCTGCAGGATCGCATATTGGAGGCAATTGCGGCGACAAGAGACACTTTGCAGCAAGATATAGCGCAGGTGGGATCTGGACTAGGCCTCCTACGAGCTGACCATGACAAACTTAAAGATAGGGTCAAGGATGTCGAAGATGCCCTACAGGACCTGGCTCCCGCCCATAAAACTATGGAAGGAAGACTAACGGATGCCCGGGACCGAATACAGATCCTAGAGAAGAGGGCTGAGGATGCTGAAAATAGAAGTCGGCGCAGCAATGTCCGCATAGTAGGAGTTCCGGAAAAAGCAGAAGTGGATGACATGGTTGGGTTCCTCGACAACTGGCTCAGGACTACGGTGGCGCCAGAAGGCCTCTCGCCCTTCTTCACCCTGGAGCGAGCTCACCGCGTCCCTGTCCAGGCAGCCCAGACCAGGCCTGCCCCGAGACCGATCATAGCCAAATTGTTGCACTACAAGGACAGGGACCTGCTACTCCAAAGAGCTCGGGACACTGGCCCATTTCAACTGGAGAACAGCAGAGTGACATTATATCCGGATTTCACCTTTGAGACGCAGCGACTACGTGCCTCCTTTCTGTCCATTAAGCGGGAACTCCAAACTGAAGGCATCCCGTACTCCTTGCTTTTCCCAGCTAAGCTCCGGGTGGTGCTTGATGATAAAACACATTTCTTCAGCACGTCGGCGGACGCATGGGCATGGTGGGAAACGTACAAGGCAGGCACTGATGGTGCCAGATTCCAGGAGGAAAAGGAACGTGCTTCGACGAGAATACGGAAATCGCAGAGATTGCGTAAGAGACGACAGGGTACACGAAAACCTTTGGCGCCTCAAACAGAAATGGAGCAGAAGGCTGCGCTGCAAGCAGTGGAAACGCTGTCGAGATCAGATGCTTCCCAGTCGAAGCAGGGCACGGACACAGAGACACATGCCTCGGGCTCGGAGACGGACCATTCGGGAATACACAGCACTAAGGGCCCGCTGGTAACACCGCAAACGTCGGAAGAGATCCTGAACATTTGACTCGGAGCTGACAGGTAGTGGGCAGAACTGCCAATGAAAACCTCCCGAACTAAAGGGTATTACAGCCGGGGGTTACGAACTGGGACATAAGACCGCTGCTTCTCATGGGGGGTCCACGGGAGGGTGCGTGGGAGAGCCAGCGTAGCTACCTTCCGATCTGGGCCACGCTCCACTCGCCCTTAAGGCACTCGCAGTTATGACCGTGAATTAGCAACACAGTTTGAAAGGTTGAACAAGTTTGGATGGGAACTGATAGACTAATATTGGGGCCTGTTCTGGGCGGGAGGGGGGAGAGAACTGTTGGGGACGTTTTCCACAATTGGCAACTGTTGATCCTGGGGCACCTGGGAGTCAGGAAGTTGGAAGGTTCAAGAGGAATTTGGGGGGTGGTCCACCACCCGCAAGGGAAGGGGATTCAGTGTGATGAAGCAACGCGAACTGTGGGACAATGGCTAGTGCAACTGCATTAAAGTGTATAACCTGGAATGTGCGGGGGCTACACACGATGGTAAGGAGACATAAGATACATGCCTACGTGATTCGCAGGGGTGTCCATATTGCACTATTACAAGAAACACACCTCACGAAGCAGCAAGTTACAGCACTGCAAAGGAGATGGAGAGGTCAGGTCTTTAATACCACTTACTCAGCGTATGCTAGGGGCGCTTTGATATGGATATGGGCGGGCACATCCTTTCAGGCGACGAGGCATGTAATAGATCCTGAAGGAAGATATGTGGTGGTAGAGGGCAGGTTACGGGGCAGGGACATAGTGCTGTGCAGCATATATGCCCCGAACACGGATCAGCTGTCCTTCTTCACGGGTTTAACAGGGACACTGGCACACTTCTTAGCAGGCCCGATTCTGATAGGAGGGGACGTTAACTCAGTGGCAGACACAGCAATGTATAGATCCCACCCACCATTGAGGGACTCCCCTGTTCACCGACTCACTAAGGGTAGATTGGAGTGGCAGGAGGGATGGGGCTTGACTGATGCCTGGCGCGTACAACACCCAACTGATCGAGATTATTCTCACTTCTCTAGCCTGCACGACATCCACGTCCGAATCGATGCCATACTGTACTCTCAGGTCGTGATGCCGGCTATAACTTGGACCGAGTACCTAACAAGGACAATCTCGGACCACAACCCACTAATAGCCAACTTAGCCTGGGCAATCGAAGTACCTCGAGTGCCGACCTGGAAGCTGAGACCAGAGACCCTCGAAGACCCACTGTTCCATGCGGCATTGGAGGAAGGGATATCCTGATACTTCGCCGACAACGAGGGGACGGCTGCCACTAGAGCGGTGGAGTGGGATGCTTTCAAAGTGGTAGTGAGGGGCCAGTGCATAGCGAAACATGTGGGCATGCGGAGGGTGCTACTAGAGGATCTTAATAAGGCAGATTCCAAGCTGCGAGAAGCAGAGAAGGCGAGGCCAGGCCATCCCGAACTCCAAGATGAGGTCAACTTAGCTAGAGAGGTGGTGGCGGTGGAAGTGGAATGCCTTCGTAGCTTTGATCACAGTGCATACATGCTCAGGGCTTATGTTGAGGGGGACAAAGCTGGAACACTGCTAGCATGGCTGGCAAACCCTACTAAGCGATGCTCCCCAATACTAGCGAAGAAGGCCACGTTCACTACTCCCAAGCCGAGATCTTGGATAGCTTTCAGAAGTATTATGAGGGCCTATACAAGAGTGAACTGGAGGGGCGAGAGAGTGAAACCGGTGTCTTCCTAGATGGCCTCCAATTGCCCCAGATAGACGAGGAACAGGCGAAGGCCTTGGGGAAAGATATAGAACTGGGGGAGATCAGAGGAGCGGTGAAACGGATGGCCCGCAACAAGACACCGGGGTTAGATGGGTTGCCCATAGAATTTTATAGTAAGTACCTAGACGTGTTAGCGCCGCGACTCCAAACGATATACAACGAAGCCAAAGTAACTGGTTGCCTACCCCAATCTATGCGGGAAGCGCTAGTAATACCACTCCTAAAACCTGGGAGGGAGAGCTCTAACCCTGCGTCCTATTGGCCACTCTCCATGCTGACCGCCGATTACAAGATACTAAGTGCTATACTAGCAGCTAGGCTCCTACAACATATGCCCGACCTAGTGCACGCAGACCAAAATGGATTCATTCCCGCACGCAACACGACGATTAATATCAGAAGGCTCACACGCCTGCTGGAGGGCCCATATACCGCAGACCGAACGCCCCTAGTCCTATCAGTAGACATTGAAAAAGCTTTCGACAGTCTAGAATGGGACTACTTATACAAGGTCATACAAGGTCATGGAACGCTTCGGATTGGGAGAAGGATATATTAACTGGACGCGGGTCCTGTACACAGCGGCAGTAGCAAGGGTGAGGATAGGACCTCTAGTTTCGCACCAATATCCGGTGGAGAGAGGCACCCGGCAGGGCTGCTCCCTGTCCCCCCTGCTGTTTGCTCTAGCGATCGAGCCCCTTGCGGCCGAGGCCCGGACGGGGAAACACTTCGAGGGCATGGACAGCAGAGACGGTCAGCAATTTATTTCTCTGTATGATGACGACTTGTTGTTATTGCTAGAAAACGACACGACAGCGCTGGAGGGTGTGGAGAGACTACTGGGGCGGTTCGGCGGGCTGTCGGGTCTAAAGGTTAACTGGGCTAAAACATGCTTGTTCCCACTACGGCGGGACGCGGATCGCCCTGAACACCGTCCTCTGCTCAATTGGGAGCCCAACTGCCTGAAGTACCTAGGGGTATATATATACCACGCGGACATGCTAGAGGGGAACATGGGCCGCTGTGTGCGGGCGCTGAAGGGCAGCATGGCCTTTTGGGCTACGCTCCCACTATCAGTTACTGGCCGCATATCCTTACTGAAAATGGTCGCCCTGCCGCGACTACTATACTATTTTCGTACGCTCCCAATCTGGATACCTAGTTCCTTCTTCCGTCAACTCAAGTCTCAGTTGACTACGTTCCTGTGGGGCGCCGGCTGATGCAGAGTGGCGCTGGCGACGCTCACTCGCCCGAAAGACGAGGGGGGGCTCGCTGTGCCGGACTTCGAGCTTTATTATCTCGCCGCTCAGCTGCAGATGCACACCCAGGAGGTGGCGCGGGTGTACCGGGGCCCAGAAAGCGATAGTGAGAGAGGTACACTAAGATATGGCCTATATAGCCTATATAGCCCTGTAGCAGAGGATCGCCCTTCGTGGCCTGACGCTGGAGGAACAAACGTTCCGGCTTTGCTGGAACCGGTCGCAGCGACGCACGGGGACAAGACACCCATATGCCTCGGAAATACCCCTGGGCATGCTGACTGCGCTGCCCCACGGAGGAGATTGGCCGCAGCTGCAGAGCTGGGAAGACGCAGGAATTTAGGTTGTAGGAGACCTCTATGAAGATGGCGAGCTCCTTCCATACCAGGAACTTCAGGAGCGTTTTGACCTACCACGTGGGGGCTACTTACTGCATGCGGCTGTGGTTGGGGCCATTCAGGCGCACTGGAAGGAGGGTCTGGCAGAACCCAAGACGTCCACGGCTTGCCAGTACACCATGATGGCGGCCGGGACTTATAAGGCTGTAACGTGTCTGTACTCCAGAATGCTCCATGAGAACCTGCCGCCCCTTACGGCGCTAAAGACCAAATGGGAAGCGGACCTTGGTAGGGAAATCCCTGAGACGACTTGGGCCTGACTAGTGCGCCGAGCTCGAAATAGCACGAGAAATGCGCGGTTTCAGCAAATTCATTTCTACGTGCTACACAGGGCTTACATGACCCCTGGCAGGATCAAGAAGTATTTTGGGGTGTCTGAGTCGGCGTGCCCCCACTGTGCTTTGGAGGGAGCAGAGCTGGAGCACATGCTTTGGTCCTGCCCTGCCCTCCGGGAGTACTGGCGGGCTATAGGGGATACCTTAAACGAGGCAACGGACAGAACCCTTGAGTTTGATTCAGCGATATGCATACTACACTGGTTCCCACACACGCCCAAAAATAAAACTTCAAGCTAATTCATAGATATGGGATTGGTAATAGCCAAAAGGGAAATAACGAGACATTGGAAGGCGAGGTCGGCCCCTAAACATAGAAGATGGTACAACAAATTCCTCAAGTGGGCAGCTTGTGACAGCACACATAGATACCAGTTAGCACGCCGAAAGCCAGACGTTAGAGCAATGGACACGGCAGCAGCCTGGGAGGCGTTAGTACAAGCCCTGAGAGATAGCATACTAACGGAGGACGAGGAAATCCTCAGCACAGATAGGAATTGCACCCCGGACACACCGGGCACATCACACACCTAGACAATACATAGACCATTATTGTACCCTCGATTCGAGGCAGAATGAGTCCTTCTGAGCGGGTGGTGTCGGGGGAGGGGAGGGTGGGTAAACAGAAATGTTGAGGGGGAGTTTAAAGGGTGTTTTGTAGAGTTTATTTAACTAGGAAAAGAAAAGTAGACATGCACCTTTCCATGCGGCAAGGTTGATCCTAATAAAAGCAACCAGACAAATGAGGGTCTAATAATTGCCGCCGCCCGACCTCCGGGTTGTGGGCTTGCAGGCTGTGTACAACGAGTAATGAAAACAAGGAATTAAGTGATCCGAGCTGAACTGTAAATGTATATACTGGTATGCGTATTGTGTGTCTGCAATAAAAATTAGTATAAAAAAAAAACATGAGAGATGGTTCCATCAGCTGCAGGGGACTGCAATGGGTTCGAGATTTCCTACCTCTTATGCCGGCCTGTTCATGGGCCGGTATGAGAGGGAGCACGCCTGGAGCCACCAAGCATCCCCCTGGACCAAACACATTGTGTTCTGGGGGAGGTACATAGACGATATTCTATGTCTATGGACAGGCTCCGATATAGAACTGCAGACCTACTTGACATTTCTGAATGACAATCCTTACAATGTCACACTCACTATGTCACATCATAAAGAGCACATGGACTTCCTGGACATTCATTTTTTTGTCAAGGAAGGGCAGGTACATAGTACTCTGTTTAGGAAAGCCACCTCCTGCATTAGCACATTGCATGCCACAAGTGCACATGCCAGGTCAGGGATTGCCAATATTTCCTACGGAGAGATGGTCAGAACCCGTAGAATATGCAGTGGGGACACAGAATTCAAAAACAACATCACTGACATCAAACAGCGTTTCACACAGAGGGGTTATGATCCCCACACACTCAACAAAGAAGAATAAAGAATACTATAACTACCCAGATCAGAAACTCTTCAATCACCAACCGATCATATCGGGAGGGGTGCTAGGAGGAGAGATAAATCCAGAGATAAAGTCTCATTCTTTACAAACTTCACGGCACATAGCAATAACATCTTCCAGGCCTTCAGGAGGCACTGGCATTTACTATGAGACATTCCAAAACTGCGTCCCTTTATTACTGAAAAACATTCCCTTGTGTACAGACGAGGCCAAACACTTAGGAGAACTTTGTGTCCTAGTTACATTACAACGAAACGGACAACCACTTGGTTACCTGATGGCCCTAAAGGGTTTTTCACTTGTATCAATTGCAATATGTACACGCTTGGTCAGAATAGATGCAAGGAATTTTGTCATAACACTGACAGGACACATAAGATCAAGCATTTCATAAACTGTAATACCCAATATGTGGTGTAAACTTTGGAATATCCATGTGGACTAATATATATGGGTAGTGCTGCACGCAAGCACTACAAAAACACACATAGGGACAACAACACATTTAGGTTCTGTGGCATCGACCATGTACCGGCAGACACACGGGGAGGCAACAGGGAACTAGCACTTCGCCAGCTGGAGTCCAAATGGATCTGTAGACTCCATACTGTGGAGAAAGGTCACAACATCGACCATGAGTTTCACTACTTTTTGAAATAGATAGTCACTACAAGCACTTGAGACTAGTCCCATGTTATAATGTTCCACCCAATTTGTTTTTTGATTGAAAACATAGTGTTCTGTTATGTTGAATTCCAACCTTTGGGCCGTTCATACCACAGCCTGGATGCAACCTTTGCCTTCATCATTTTCACTGTGGGACTCTGCCAATTTTTATTCTGGCTATCTTTCCTGTCTTGATGCCCCCCCTTAATTCCCAACCGTGTTGGCCTGTGGGACTGCACTGTCCCACACAATATTTATACCAAATGAAAACACACTCTCCTGTCCTGTTAGATTCCAGCCTACGGGCTTTTTATACTACAGCCCAGATGCAACTCTTGTTCCTATTACTTTTATTGTGGGAGTGTGCTTTTGTTAACCTTGGCCATTTAAGTTACAACCGCCGATAGTTGTTGGGACTGCACTGACCCGAAGGATACTGTTAACAAGAGTGTGGAGGGTTTTTGTTTTGAAATCGGGATACATGTGTGATAGCTCTATGCCTTTTCTGTTAGTATTCCATCTTCCCTGGCTTTTAAGCTCCGGGCAGTCCGGGTATCCCATGTGTATTCGTTTTGTTCCCTTGATTATATTCGTTGCGCAGCATTGCACCACTATTGTTAGCCAGACTCAACTGTGTCTGGCCGAGACTGTGTGGTCCATCATTCTGTGTGTTCGATTTGGTGTTTATTGGCGTGGAATAGCTGCCTGGCTACCATGCCCGACACGTGGGATCACGTTTAGAATAGCCGGCTCTGACGTAATCAGGACGCAGAGTGCAGCACCCCTTTCAGCCTCGTACAACGATCTCGGCACACTCGCTACTCATTTTTCCCCCTTTTTTTCTTTTATCTTGTAGTTTAGTAACTGTTCCTTTATTTATTTATTTTATTTATTTATTTATTTTTAATACTTGTAAAGCGCTGCATATACCCGTAGGCGTCTTGGTGCTAAAAACCAATATTAACTGAGGCAATGTGAGAGGATAGACAATTAAATAGAACAGATGTGACGGAAGGGAAGAAAGAGATTAATGAGAGAACAGCCAGGTTTTCAAGAGTTTGCGGAACTGAAGCAATGTAACACTTTGTCTGATATTGAGAGGCAAGGTGTCAGAGACGTTTTAAGGCGGGGGCAAAGTGGGCTTTGGCCCAGGGCCCCCACCTTACAAGGGGCCCCCTTGCAAAGTCCCAAAGTCCCAGGCCCCACCTCACACGGCACATTCAAAGTACAATTAACAGTAACAGACATGAAGCACTTCTTGCCTCGGACAGTGCAGCTGCATGTCTGCTAATGAGGCTTCGGCGGGGCATGCCTGTCACTCTCTTCATCCCGATATCCTATCAGATAGCAGGATAGAGGAGGCGTGCTCGCCTCCAACCCTATCCTAGCATCTGATATGGCAGGCAGTTGTAACTCACTTGCCAGGCCAAGATGAGCAAAAGCTATGACTCATCGTGACAGCTTCCGCTTTTTCAGACTGTCTGGCGCGCAGTTAGTGGGAGGCAGAATCCAGGAGAAAGAATCAGAGAGATGTCGACTTAGAGTCCCGACTTCAGAGGTAAATATTTCTTTCTTTCTTTATTGACAGTTTTAAATAGCATTTGCTCGACCCAAGGGCATCCTGGACCGTGAGGTTTACAGTACAGTGGAACAGGCCAGGATCATAGCATTAATGCAGGGATTCAAGGGGATAAAAAACAATGCAACATTATTATATGTATATTAAAAGGTATAAAAATTACAACATTATCCCTCTGTGGAATTAATGAATGATTAGACGCTGTGTCAAGGGGCCTTTTCCATGCTCATGTTGGTGTGCTGGGCTCATGTAGTATTTGTTCAGCAATAGCAATTTGAGATTTTGTTTGAAGAAAGTATAGGAGGGATTGCAACGGAGATCTATCAGAATCCATGGATTAGTATAGGATAACTAATGTGCATGATCTAATGTAGCACTTTGATAATGTAGTTATGTAGTAATGTAGTTGATAATGTAGTGAAATATATTAGGTCACGGAAAAATAAATGATGTCCCAGCTTTATATGCCAAAAGAACAGGACTCACCTTCCTTTCACTTCCATTTTCTGTGTTACATTGAACTGTGCAGTTTGTATTTTAGCTCACTCAGTGGTAATGTGTAGTGTGGATATGTGTAAGATATTCTGCATATAAATAAGGACAATTAGATTTGTGCTTGCTTCAAACAGTATTTGTAAAATGTTCTACATGTAAAAAAAAAATAACTGAATTTGTGTTTGCTCTGGTTATTACATATTAAGGATATTACTTCCTGGAGGTATGAGGTTTTCAGTTTATTTTCGATCTTGCTTTTTTGTTTATGAATGTTTCAGACTTGCAAGGGCAAGTATGGCCAATAAAACAAACAACGAAGAATCATTTCTTAGAACTGTAATCTTTTCCAACAGTATCAGGGCCAAACTGGCTCAGATGGCCTCTATTCTAAAACAAGCTATCCAATCACCCAAGCAAGGGTGTGACTCAAACCATACTCTTATTATATTATTACACTACTGGAAGCAATATGTATAATACAATACAATACAAGACACTTGTAGAGTGCACAGCTGCCTCAGAAGAGGCGACCCGGCGCTAGCGGTAGCTCCAGTGAAAGACTGGCCTTAGGTATGCAAAAAATACCAGCTAGAACTTTTTGTAGAGAGACACAACAAAATGAAAAAATTAAAAGATTTCAAAGCGCCTTGACTGATACCAGTGAGGTTTGTTGTCTTGAACCTTAAAAAGTCACGGATCTCGGTTTTCAATGCTTTGAAGCCAGTTAGAATGTGTGCTTTATGTAAGTACAACTTGTGCGCAGATAAAGTGCTGCATGCATAGGCCACTAACTGCTCAATCAGTGCTAAAGTGCATGCAGCCTGATTCATGATCGGGCCGTTTTGCGAGGCTCAAATAGCGAATCATAAGGAATCGCTATTTGAGACTCGCAAAACGGTAATCATGTAGGAATCGCAATATTAATTGCGATTCCCACTGATTCCTTATTTGCGATTAGCTAATTGCTAATCGCAAATAAGGAATAACTCCCCATGCATTCCTATGGGCCAAAAGGCCCATAGGAATGCATAGGGAGTATTCCTTATTTGCGATTAGCAATTTGCTACTCGCAAATAAGATAGCGATTTAAAGGGTGCCAGGGGTGTCCAAAGGACACCCTGTAGCACCCCTTAAATGCAAATTGAAACAGGTGTTGCGCACACACATGTCCAAAGGACATGTGTGTGTGCAACATGCAACTTAGAAAAATGCTTTTAAAAGCATTTTTCTAAGTTTTTGCTATTTACCGAGAGGTCTGACCTCTCGGTAAATAGCGGCCCAAAATAGCATTTTCGCAATTTTCAAATGCTTCATGAATTGCATTTAAGGAATCTCAAATAGAGATTCCTTAAATGTAATTCCTCGCAATTTAGCGATTTAGCAATTACCGATTTTTGCATTTGGGATGCTGAATCCCAAATGCAAAAATCGCACTCGCAAAGGGCCGGATTCTCAGAATCCGGCCCTTTGCGAGCCGATTTAGCCTTCATGAATAAGGCTGTTAGGTCCTTACATTTATTGGCGTCGTTAGCCTCTGATTATTACTATATCTGTTTGCTGAGCTTTAGTGCGGGCTATGCATTTAACCTTTTACTACTCGAGGCTTACAGTGCCTTGAACTCTTCAGAATCCCTGATCTACGTTTGCTATGTCTGTTTACTTCCATTAGTACAAATTAGCATACGGCCTAAGGAAAATACGCTGTTTAAAATGCAGTGGGGTATGTGCAAAAGTGCTTTGTGCATTGAGCGCCATTGGGGGCAGTGAACACGATTTGTTAATTTACATGCGGTTTGCCATAGGACAAAAATGTTTTCCATTTTTAAAATACAATATGTTTATTCAGTTCCCTCTTAATTTTATCTTTTTGAGGTGGATTGCTTCCCCAATTAAATGCTTATCATTTTTAATAAACTCAACTAGAAAGTAGAGCACATGGATAAGATTACTCGTAATAATTGCTGAACAAACTGTCGTAGTCTTGTGAGAGGCCTGCAGAATTGTAGGGTGCGAGGTGGGACCTGGGGAGAGCTAAGGGATGGGAGAGAGCCATAACTGTTATTGTGCAATTCATTAGTAGCCCTGGCCTCCATTCATATGCAATTAAATCCCAGATGTATCGGTGTCATTTGTTCTAAAGTCTTAGCATGCCCACTTGTCTAATGTTAGTCCTCGGTACTCTGATTGATGCTACATTTTTTATTTTGAATTTTTGCCTTTACAACCGTAACGTACAGTTGTTCAACTACATAACCGCACGTGTCAGCACACTGGAATTTCAGTTTGTTGTGTACACAATTACACATTATGTAGAATAAGCATCCCCATCACCCCGCTGTCCGGGCGTTGTAGAGTGCCCCAGTATCCTAACAGGCTAGCTGTCACGCTGTACAGGGTTGCTCTCTCAAGGCCACCCGCCTCCGACCTAGCAGGGTCGTCATTGCCAACAGTTTCTTGCATTGTTTAGGAAAATCAAGGCTACACCTAGCAGTGCCATCATGGGAGACATAGGAATTATTAGCTCTAGCGTGTGAATTACCTGGGACCGAGATGTTGAAGCTGCTGGGCAGGACGGAGCACACCAAGTGCTCAAAATCTCTCTGACCCAGGGGCAGCACACCCACAGCATTTAGACCCTGCCAATATGCTGCATTTAGCATGCACACAGCAAACAGATCATTATTTGTCAGTATTTTTATTACTTATGTCTTTGGACCAAAGTATGCAGGCTTAACCCTCTGGTTCTGAAGTTGCGCAGCCCAGTATGTTATAATATAAATACAAGTTCTAAGAGGTTTAGGGGTTGGTTTCTCTAACAAGTAAACTAGCAGACATCAGTCTGACATGCTACTGGAAATGTTGGGATTAATGGTTTCATTATGTATATGAGAATATATGATACCCTAGAAGGCCCAGTGTAGGGGAATGTACCCCATGTGTCAGAGTTGTTATCACTGTAGCAGTGAAAGCAGGGCAAGGCAGGGTTGTGTTCTGTATGGGCATAGAGGTCATGTTTAATTTCAGCTTGTGTATTTCTCAGTCTGGGTGAGGTAACCTGCTATAGAGTTTAGACTGGATAGCGGCCGGCTCAGTTCCAGATCCACGTGTAGTTGGTGCAACCTCCTGGATGACAAATGTACTTTTAACAAATTAGAATGTTGTGTGTGTGTGACCTGAGGACAAATAATTTTTATTTACTATTTCTTCTTTTAAATATCTACTAAAATTAATCACATAATGTAGGTCATGTGCAATTATTTTACTTACTATGGGTAAACTATACAAAACAATACTTCCGGAAGCTTCCCACCCGTACTTATCTCAAAAGTGAAAGTCACATGAAGGCCTATTAACAGCAGCACGTGTTAATCCAAATGAACCGTGATATACAACATTTTCAGCTATGCTATATGAAAAACTCTTCCTTTCAATAAAGCTGCCATCTTCATTGCAACCGAGTGCTGCTAGGCACCTACCTTGTAATTGTGGGCTACTTGTTTGTTAAATATGGAATGACAGAAGGCCCTCTCATAATGAAAACAGGCATCGGTAGCACTGCTATAGTAATGACATTCAAATTAAAAGAAAAATGCAGCTATCTGTAGAGCTCTAGTGCCACACTGTAGGGTGTGGGCTCCTTTATCAGGGGAGTGGGCTTTGAATGTCAAATTAGTGCACACCTGCGTTACTGTGCTTTGAAAAGAACTGAAGGGCTTCCCATCGCTACAGAGCTTTGCATGCGACAGAAGGACATTTCTAATTAGGGCTTTTGTACTTTCAGTGGGGCAGTTAGGCACTCCAGTGCAACTTTGCTTTAAATATAACAGTAGGCAATTCTCACCAGTGCAGTTGTACTTTCGGAGGGACAGCAGGGCACCCCAGAGCTACTGCGTTTTGAAGGAGATAGTAGGACACTCCAGGGTTGCTATATTTAAAGTGAACAGTAGAGGACTCCAGTGCAACTGTGCTACAAATATGGTGGAAGGGCACTCCAGGGTTATAATGATTTGAGTAGAACGGTTTAGTTTTCCAGCTCTACTATAATTTGAATAGGAAAGTAAGGCGCTTCTCATTAGTGCACCTGTACTTTCAGTGGGACCGTAGGGCTCTTTATGGCTCATGTGCTCTGAATGGGACCGTTGAGAGCTCTGGTGCTAGTGGACTTTCATTGGGACTCTAGGCCATTCCAGTGCTACTGTGTGTTGAATGGGACAGTATCACACTCAAGCGTCACTGTGCTTTGACTGAGGCAGCATGGCACTCCAGCACTATTGTACTTTGAATGAGACAGTAGGGCCCTTTTTTGCAGTTTTATATAGCTACCTATGTTGTTATATGCCATCTCTTTATTAATGTGATAATTGCACTTTCACAATTGCCTTATTAACCTTCTTGCTTTCTCAAATTTGCTTGAAAATGCACCATTTGTCCACTCTTTTTTCAAATTATCTGGGGGGAGAACCACCCCGAGCCCCCGTAGGTTGTTCAGGCTCGTTCACTTTGCTAGTTCGCCACAGTGCAGTGGGCCAATAATTTTACACCTCACCACTTTCAAATGTCACCCGCCGCCACCCCCATAGCCCCAACTATTTTGGCTGCTTCATGCAGCCAAAATCTTCAGGGGAAACATGACAGAGTTTCCACAGACTATGTAACACCTAATGAGAATTCCAGATGTGGTCAGTAACAGTTACCAGCACCATTTGGAATTTTGAAACCACTTCAGTGCATCAAATGAAAATTTGAAAGTGTGGGTACTCATTATCCTGGAGTATCTGTTTGCTCCTGAGATGTAAATGAGCTTTTCCATTAAGAGTATTGGCAGTCTGCTGAGGAGCATAGGAACTCTCCCTTTTGTATTAAAGAAGTGCAGGGACTCAGTACCTGACAGTATCTGCACTTATAATGAGGCCTGAAACATTGACATACTCAGAAGTGGAACTGTAATCTAAATCTGTACAGAGATACCACATTTATGTCACTGGGACAAAAGATGCCCCCTCCTTAGCTTTTCTATTAAGTTAATCCATGGAAAAGAAGCAGCAGAAAGTTAGATATGTTTGATGTATAGGTGTGTGTGTGTCGAGAGAGAGAGAGTAAAAACATAATTACACTGCTGTTGAGGTTCAGCTAATGCAAACATGTGAAACATCTCAAGTCAGCCAGTTATGGTATGCAGGACATACATGAACAGCATAAAGTGCATTTAAAAGCATTTTCTTTACATATCTCAGATGCCAGTAAATGGTCATCTTTCAGCTAACAGTGCTCCATGTTTTATTACACAAAGTATGAATAATGTAAGATTATTCATTATTACTGTAATACAACTTTGACAGTAAATAAAGAGTAGAGCCCTAACTGAGGTCCATAAGATCGAGCTGCCACTGTGTTCCTGGCACTGATTTAGCCACCTCTGAGGCCAGGGACCACAAAGCCAGTACCAGGGATAACAAAGGGCAAGCCAGGGGCCAGTGTTGCCATCCCGGTGACTCCTAAATGATGCCCCTGGTGTACAAATCATATATTATTGATCCCAAATAATGTATTAATTTATTCCTCTTAAGCACATAATTGAAATATTGATAGACACTGTATTAACCAAGTACATTAGAAATCCAAAGGACATGCTTTGCTTCATTTATTAGCTAGTTGAGTTGCCTGTATTTAACTTTTCTTTTGTGTTATGCTTCAATACATAGCTAATTTGGAAATCCCACTCCTGTAAGAAATCAAATGTATCCATACTAATATGTATGCAAATATAATTTTAAATGAATCATAAACCTGCCCTGTCTTCATGTGAAAAATTAAAATTGCCCAAAAACAAATTAAGTCCCACAAAGGAAAGTGATACCTTTCAATTGCTCCCTAAGTAAAATAAATGTGAGTAATGTTCATGCAGTTACATTTGTAATTGAATGCTAGTCTCATACGCCGACGACACCCAGCTGGTTGTCACCCTCTCGGAAAGCCCGTCCCCCGTGGCATCCAAGTTTAAAGAGGGTATGACTGCTGTGGCCCGCTGGATGACAGACAACTACCTCCAACTCAACGCCGGTAAAACCGAGGTGCTCCTCCTAGGCCGTAACACCAGCCTCTGGAACGAGCACTGGTGGCCGTCATCCCTAGGCGCCACCCCACTCCCCAAAAACTGCGTCAAAAATCTGGGAGTCTGGATGGACGCCAATCTTAGCTTCCAGTCCCACACCAAAAAGGTGGCAGCCACCTGCATAGGCCTTCTAAGGAACCTCAGGCCCATACTCGGGCTCTTCGATTCTAAGGCTCGCCAGCTTATCGTCCAGGCCACCATTCTATCGCGCCTGGACTACGCTAACGTCCTCCTTTTGGGAGCCAACAAAACGGAAATTGCTAGGTTCCAACGCATCCAAAATGCGGCAGCCAGAACGCTGGTCGGCCTCCCACGTAGATGCTCAGCCAGAGCTACCATCCGTAAGCTCCACTGGCTGCCCGTGGACCGTCGAATTCAATTCAAGGCCTTAGTCACACTCTTCAAGATCGTTAAATTAGGAAATCCCCCTCTGCTTCACAACCTTGCCCAACCTTACGTTCCTGGCCGTGCTCTGCGCTCTGCCAGCCAACTCCTCCTGACTATCCCTAGGACCCGGCTCTGCCGAACTGGAGGCCGTTCCTTCAGCGTCCTTGGCCCCAAACTGTGGAACGATCTCCCCCTCAGCATTCGTTCCATCGACTCCCTTCCAGTATTCCGCAAAGCAATTAAAACTCATCTCTTCCCCGCCCCCTAGTTTCCCCTTCTCCCCATCTCCCCTCAGTCTGTGCACCTGTTCTCAGCGCCGGGACACCCCTTTGCCGGGGTAGCTGTTGCGCTTCACCAAATCCTGAAATAGAAATAGAAATAGTTACTTTGTGCCCCAACCTCCCACCACCTTGCTGATAGGGATGGTAAATTTGAAATGTACATATTTTATAACTTGGCCTAGTAGGTCCAGAATGTTTGATCATGCTTCAGGATTTCCTGAACATCATGTATGCCCCACATCATAGTCTGCAATAGTGTGTTGAACAAATGGTTACCAATATAAGTAACAAACAACAATGTACTGTTTTCTTACTTCCTCAGCTCGTGAGCACATATGTTATTGAATCTTTATATAATCTGTTAAGTTGCTCACTGCACAAAATGAGGCGTTCATATGTGAGTGGAGCTACGAAAAGGAAAAACAAATCTGAAGTAAAACAGAAGCTTGCAAAGCTTCAAAAAGTAACTTCTTTTTTTCCGGTACAATCGAAATGCTGTACTGATAATGCGGCGCAGTCACAGTATGAACAAGATGATCTTGTTGCTAACGAGCCAGTAAGAGAATATACTGAGGATGTATCTGCTTCCACTTCCTCTAACATTATAGATTTACAAACTATTGCCGGAAATGCTTCTCAGAGTATGATAACAGATGACACCCAATGTTCAAAAATTCCACAACTAACAGCAGTGAGCTACGCAACAGATCCCGCCTTATGGAATCCTATCACAAACGAAACACGATCGTATTGGGTTCAAAGAGGGCCTTCAACCTGTCAAAATCGAAATAGTGATTTTTCCAGTTCTGCTCGTGTTTATCAAATTGGAGAAAAGAAACACAAGCACAATGCAAAATGGGGAATTTGTAAGCCGTACATGGCTATTATATTCTCCTTCACAAGGATCAGTGTACTGTTTTGCTTGTCGTTTGTTTTCTAGCACAGATTCTGCCTTCAGTAGATCTGGTTTTAATGACTGGAAGCATGCAGCCCGTCGTATATCTCAGCATGAAGCTTGCTCTGAGCATCAAAAATGTATGTTAGTATACACCACCCGTCAAAAAGAAACTGGTAAAATTGATTCTGAATTAGAGGAACAGATAAAACATGAACAAATATACTGGCAGGGTGTGCTGAAAAGAATTGTAGCAGTTGTTAAATTTTTAGCAGCAAGAGGTATGGCATTCAGAGGAAAAACCAGATGATAGGATCACTGCACAATGGAAATTATTTGGGAATTTTAGAACTTCTAAGCCAATTTGACCCGTTTCTTGAAGAGCACATCAGGAAATATGGAAATGCTGGAAAGGGCAATCCCTCATACCTATCAGCAACGATTTGTGAAGAATTTATCACATTAATGAGTAAGAAAGTTTTCTCTGCAATAATATCAGAAATAAAGGAAGCAAAATATTGGGGCATATTATCAAGCCTGTGCGCTAAAATTATCGCCGCTTTATCGGCCGAAAACGGCCGATAAAGCGGCGATAATGGGCTTGATAATATGCTCTATGGAATTCCAATCGAAGCACATGTTAGATGTGAAGACATCTAACATGGGCTTCGATTGGAATTCCACAGAGCATATTATCAAGCCCATTATCGCCGCTTTATCGGCCGTTTTCGGCCGATAAAGCGGCGATAATTTTAGCGCACAGGCTTGATAATATGCCCCATTATTCTCTCAGTGTAGACTCCACTCCAGATGTGTGTCACATTGATCAGTTGACATTCACAGTGAGGTATGTAAAGGGTCACGTACCAAAGGAGCGTTTTTTGGAATTTATCTCCATTCATGGTCATGGGGCAGAGTATCTTGCCGATGTTGTAGTGAAATTCCTAGAGCGGGCCGGTATTCCATTATCAGATTGCCGTGGTCAGTCATATGATAATGCATCCAATATGTCTGGTCAGTATTCGGGCTTACAGGCAAGACTGAAAGAGATCAACACATTTGCTGTTTATGTGCCATGTGCTGGCCATTCCTTGAACCTGGTGGGTATTAAAGCTGCGGAGTGCAGCATGCAGGTTGTTTCTTTTTTTGACTTTGTTCAAAATTTGTACACTTTTTTTGCTGCTTCTACTCATCGTTGGGATGTGCTACTTCATTCTGTAGGCCCAGATCACAAGGTTGTAAAACGCTTGTCTGATACACGATGGTCAGCTCATGCAGATGCCGTCAATGCATTGTGTGGTGGCTATGAAAGAATTAGAGCTGCTCTTGATTCACTGGCAAATGATCACATTCAGTCAAAAGATACAATTCATGATGCACTTAGTCTCCTTAGCAAAATGGACAAGCTGGAAACCATTTTTTTGACCATTCTCTGGAATGACATACTGATGCGTTTCAACGAAACAAGCAAGACTGTACAAAAAGAAGATGTTAACCTATCTGTTGCAGTCAACATTATCCAATCTTTGAAGTCTTATGTCCAAGAGTTGAGAGACCAATTTGACGACTATGAATGCAAGGCAAAGGCAAAAGCTCCTGATACTCATTACAGAGATTTTGGAAAGCGTACAAAACAACGAAGCATTAGACAAACTCGATTTGAAGGGCCCTCTAGTGACACCGTACTTGAAGGGCGGAACAAATTTAAGGTAGAAGCATACTTACCGATCATGGATGCTCTGATTGATGGTTTAACGCGGCGAAGTGAAGCATATAGAGACCTAAATAATCGGTTTGGCTTCTTTATAGAACTAAAAAACATGAACACCAAAGAAATCGAAGGGTGGTGTGAAAAGCTTGCCTCTTTGTACTATAAAGACCTGAACAAATCTGATCTCATCAAGGAATCAGCAGTTCAAACATTATCCTGTACACAAAAATGAAACAATTTCAATGTCTGGTCTTTACAGGAAAATAAAAACTGATAAACTTGAGAACACTTTCCCTAACATTGAAATTGCACTGCGGATATTCTTGTCGATGATGGTCACAAACTGTAGTGGTGAAAGGTCCTTTTCAAAATTGAAGCTCATAAAAAATGAGCTACGTAATCGAATGCTACAAGCCAGACTCAATTCTCTGGCTCTGCTGAGTATTGAGTCAGAAATGCTCCAAGAAATAGAATTTGCTGATCTGGTTAATGAGTTTGCTGCTAGCAAATCCAGAAAGAGATGCATACTTTAAGTAGTGTCTTACAGGTGCCTAATATTGTACAGAGATGCTCCAAGGTTCTACTTAGAAGCTTTATTTTGCAGAAACACATTGTGACATTTTTGGTATTTATTGAATATAAGTAAATATGCATAGAAACACATTTACTTTCCATTTTCTAAAAATCTGCATTAAGATGTTTAACTTCTACAACTTAACCTGCACTTAAAATACCCCAAGATGCTCTGGAATCACAACACATTGTGCACTTATAACATTTGATCTTATATGACAAGAAAAACTGACAAATGGGAAGGAGACCCAAGAACAAAATCACTTTGAATAATGTTCGCAAGAAAATACCAAAAACGTATTTTATGTGACAAACAGCATCTTCAAAATTCAAGCCAACAACATAGAGTTCTTGTACTCAATCTTGCCTATTTCATCCTTTTCCAACTATAAAACAACTAAAGAGGGCCTGACCATTCAGGAAAACAGCATGGATGCCTTGCAGGCATCTCTAAGACTGAATAGACCTGAAAAATGGTAAATCAGAAATAGGGTCCATCTGAGCATCTTGAAATTATGGTCAGCAGTTCACAAAAGCCTATAACTTTCTATGGTCTATAACTTTCTACTTATCATTGAAACTTAATTCAAGCCTTTGATACAGGCAGCAAACATTGCCTTCAACAAAACTTCGAAACCCAGCAGCATTTATGTTCAATTCCTCAAAATTAAAATAGAACTCCTTAACACAATTACTGCACAGGTCAGGTGTAGATAACAAGATTTGCAGAGAAACAAGATGAGGTCAACAAGGATAATTTCTCAATCATGTCCTGTTTAACCTATGCACCCTGATGTATATGATATCATCCAAACAACTACCTATTGCACAGAACACTTTGAAGAATGTTGAACGCCAATGCTTTTCTGTATTTATTACTGTTTTCTGTCAGCCCATGCAATAAAGTTCGTCCCGGAATCAACATGTTTAGGGCCTTAAACAATTTGAAATTCACCAGTAAAATGTTAGAGGTGATGTTCTGAGTATGTCTGAGGAAAGAAAGAACCAATGTTAACAATAGAAAGAAAGTAAGAAGAACAGCACTGAAAATAGTAAATGCATAGAAAGTCCTATACCTCAGGCTGAAATGAATGAAAACTAACATCATGGAACAAGACATTGATTGAAATCTAGACAGGTGGATACAGAATCTTGCTAGAAAATGGGACATCATCACTCTGGCCTACTTCAATAATGTTATATGTGATATGTATGGTGACTGAGAGAGTGGCTTAGAACAACCAGAGGACCCCACAGATCTTCATTTGTCTTCAGGAGTGGATTCAAATAACATAATCACTATAAAATGTAAGTAATTACAGCTCATTTTTCTTCTTTTTTTTACTGTTTCGTACATTTTGAATGTGTCATTAAATATTGTGTGACATAACAAGGGTGTGAATGAACGTATAATGGACAGTGAATTCAAAGGTATTGCGAACAGGGGCCCCCAAAATATGTTTGGCCCAGGGCCCCCAAAATCCTTAAAATGTCTCTGCAAGGTGTTCCAGAGTCTGGGGGCCGCCACCAAAAAGCGTCGGTCACCCCAGGTAACTGTTTTGGTGCGAGGGACAACCAGTTGGCTGAGAGAGGCTGATCGTAGAGCTCTTGTGGGTTTGTAAGATAGTAATTGGTCTCTTAGAAAATGTGGTCCTTGATTATTGATTGATTTAAATACTATGCAGAGTGCTTCCTTGACCAGCTTTGAACTACTTCTCTTCGTGTGTTGCCAATTCAGTCTTTTCATTGTTGTGGTTCCTTAATTACCATTTGATCGGTTCCAAACTACCCATCCTGGCATGCCGCCAACCAAGTCTTTTTACCATTGTGGTCTTTAATTGTTTTTCGCGCGCTAATTGGCAGGATATATAGGGGGCTCTCTTTACTCACTCCCTCTCAGCATTCGGTGGCGTTACGACTCAATCGCCACCCAGGTAAGCTTGTGAATTCCTGCTCACGCGCCCCGTTCGTTTCCTGATCCTTGGGGCCGTGCGTTGCACTTTACCTTCGTTCAGCATGCTGGTTGTTGCTTTGCTCGTGTTCCTAATAGGTTGGCCTAGCTTGTCCCCCTGTGTGCCTCAGCAATTTCCCTTAGATGCTTCTGTCCCGTCTTATTTTTTTTCCATAGAAAACTCTGTGCAGTATTACGATAGATACATGTCGTAACTTTTATTTCCAGCCAATTGCATTTTCCGGGCACAGAACTGTGTGTTTTCATGAAGGCCTAAGCGGTGGTTGGTATTGCGCACTTTTGCTTTTATCCTTCACCATTCACAAGTCTCACTTATTATTTTCCCATTTCAGACCAGGCCAGGGCTGGCCTAATGAACAAAATCACTCTGTGCTGTGTACTTTATGTATGGTGTTGATTGTTTGGTATATTGCTCTGTGCGTGAAATAACCCGGAGACCCTTATGCTCCCACTTACTAGTTACCAACCGTTCCGATTTAGAGTGACAGTTATCTTGACCTCAGTTCTAATAAAACACGGTTATTTTGACATTTGTTTTCTCCCCAGCTCACTTTTGAAATGCAGAGAACAGTCTTCCAGACTTGGTTCTGAGGTTCAGTTTTTCCATTTACACATGACAAACTACGATTTAGGCCCCCCTGGCCCTAGGTATCGACGACCCTTGTGCGCTAATGGCCTCTCATAAATGTTTTTTCTTTTATTTTGTTTGGTCTCACTAGGCGCCCTGTACTTGACGTTTGATCTTACACTTCAATTTTCTTAATTTACAGTGATCGATCCCAGGCCCTTATCATGGTGGCCGGTATGGTATCTCAAATGACAACTCCAGGTATTCTTTAAGCTACCGATATAGCGTGATTTTCATCCTACATATACACTTGGTATTTACACTACCTTACTGATATTTCTCACCTGTCTGAGTTATTTAGCTTAATGACCCGCCCTCTGTTATTTGCTATTTACAAGTGTAGCTGTTATATGACCACATAAGTTTGGATAAACTTGACATTGAGGGCTGACATACTCTGTACCAAATTGTATTTTTAACTGATTTAAACTACGTATCTGCACACATGCTGCTTTACTCAGATGTTGCCCCCAGATTGGCCAATAGGGGCCACCACGTATGGTTCTTTCTAAAACCCAAAAGAAAATACCTTAAAATATTAAATTTAACTGAAAGTGCTATTTGGAATGATGTTACGCCAACCCCATACCCACCACATATTTAGTCTGGGGTCGAGGGATGTGTTTTTATTAAAATGTGTTTTGGTAAAACTGAGGGCTTGTGACCAGTACAGTATAGACTCCTGAGGTCGTTACTCCCCCCCAAGGTTTCTTCAATACTGTGACTCTTTTGTAATCAGCACAGTATAGACTCCTGTGGTTGTTACTCTCCCCAGGGTTTCTCTTTTACTGTGACTTTTTTAACATGTAATGTTTATGTATGTTTTGTGGGTTTGTATTGTATGAGTCTGGACGCTTATGTTTGTTATTTATGTCTTTTTCTCCAACCCTGACAAAGTTCTTGTATGAAGGAAATGCGTTGGCTGTTGTTTTATACTCATGCATTTGGATTCATTTGAATAAAGCTTCTTTTTCTACGAAGGAACTGATTGAGCTTCATTATTAACCTGTGAACATCTGGGTAGTGCAACACATCATCACCTTGGAATTCTGTTTCCCGATCACGGGTTGTGCCACGCAACAGTGGGCACAGGAGTTGTGGATGCTCACCACATAAATACCAATAGCTCAAGATACTTTGGGAAATAGCCAGGGGTTGTGCGGCATTTGGAGTCCACCGTTGGCCTTCTGTATTCAGCACATTAGCATAGCACCTGTACTATTTTCAAACTGACAACCAACAATCTCTTCAACAGTGTTCTTTTTCTTTTTGCTTGCAATCACAACATTATCTTGTTTTTTTTCCTTCTCTATACCTTCACTACAGATATTCTCATACCTTCTTTTTCGACCTACCACACGCTTTTCAAATACAGGATATTGACCTAAATTGGGAGCATACGCTCTTCTTAACCTATTAAACTCTTTTACATAGTTTGCATCTGCAGTAACCTTTGTGTCATCATAATCAATCAAAAACAAACCAGATAAAGTTCTGACTCTGGACAAAGCAGCATATTCCAAACCCTCTTTAAACACGGTACTTCCAATGTTCACCAAAGCACTGTCTACACAGTTAAACCTTGACATTTATGAATAGTCACTGCATATGCCAAAGAAAGTGAAAACTGTTTTCTACGGACATATAAATCTTTAACAAGCAAAAAACAAACTGAACAACAACAAATTTGTTTTACTTCCTCAATCTGATTAAATTTATTTTAAAAAATTAAATTCCATCTTTATTCTGATAATTAACAAAATCCACAACTTTGCCCATTGCTCCATTAACGAAACTTTTTTCTACATCCAAATTTCGCCTAAAAATTACCTGACAGTTTATACATGCATATAGATTCTTTTTAAACCAGCAGTTTTAGATATCAATTTTTCTAAAGAATCCAATATTGTTTTCAATTTTTCGGTCAAAATAATAGTGATTACTTAATGCTGTATTTTATCAATGAGAGTTGATAGTGGGCAACCCAGTATACCCTTGAGGGTTTGGGCAAAAAGTATGATAGGGTGAAGATACCTTCAAGGGATTTTAGTAAAACAAGAATTTTGGAATCACTTAAGGAATGAAATCGTGTGGGCTTAGTGATTTGAGCCCACTAGTGCTGGTTATGCAACAACAGAGATTGATGTATATTCAAGACTGTCACTTGTTAGTGATCAGAAAAATGAGAGAGCAAAAAGGGATTGAAAGACAGGTGTATATTTAAAAAAGTATTTAATCTTTTATCAAATCAAGTTAAAATGTTGGGTACAAGATGAACAGCAATGACGCAGAAGGGAAAATACATTAGTCTACACAGCCCTTACTACTACATCAATTGCTCAAGCTTTTCTACCTATCACAGAATTAATTAAACATTCAATGGTAGATAAAGCCACAGTCGACGTTTCGGTCTCTATTCTTTCGTGTGAGAGGCCATCCTCAGGACATGGATTTCATATCTTGAGTACCCTAGAAACGATAACAGATTAATAATTAAAATACTGCCTCTACCCATTGAACGGATAATCTACATCATATATATAACACCCAAAAAGCTCTCAATTATTAAAAATGAAAATTATATTTGAAAATACCTATTAATGGAGACACAATCATAGCAGTTGTAAGATAAAAGATTCAATCCATTTTATGAGCTTTCAAATTTCAGCTAATATTTACACCATAAATGACATTCAGAGGATACATTCCACAAATAGAATCATCGTGTTTAAGGAATGCTTCACTCTTGCATAATGCATATCCTAGTCACTGTTAATGAAGACACAGTCATAGCAGTTGTGGAATACAAAGTTTTCAATACAATTTATGAGCTTTCAAATTTCAGCTATTGTTTACACTGTGACTGACATTTGAAGGATACATTCTGTAAATAAAATAGAACAAAAAATCATCGTGTTTAAAGAATGCTTCAATCTCGTGCACTGCATATCCTAGTCAGTAAAAATTCAATATCATCACAATATCATACATAACACATCTGTCGTCGTTTGTATTTACATAAAAAAGTATGTTTTCACACAGGGAATCTGTTGGACTGACACCAAGTGTTAACATTCTATGCTTGGTTGAAATATTATCCTGCAGAGATTAACAAACTAGAACACGGATATATTTCTCAGATTGTTTAAAAATAATCCACAAGTAGAGTGAGGGCTACTTGAAAAAATTACCCCTTATTTGTAACATATTTTTATACCTTGTTCATATAAGCGCACGGATCAGAGACTCGATTGCCTAGCGCTGCTGCCAGTTGAGTAATTAGCGGTTTGCGGTGACGTGCCCTGTGTTAGAATGATCAAACAGAGTAGGTTTTGGTTACATTACATATCCTTATATTAAATTGGGTTTTTGTTTAAATCACTGATTCCTTGCTTATTACCTTATGGGAGCCAGCAGGTGTCCCCGGCAGGTAGGATGATTTGCACCACGAAGGCTAAGAATTGCCGTAAGGAAGCCTGTATTTGCGGATGATATAAAGGCGATAAAGGTTGCGTAAGGCTAATGATATCCCACATTCGCATATATAATTTCAAACTTTAGACTTAAGGTTTGCCGTTAATCTGGTCTTTCGCCCATATATTCTTCGGCCTAAAACCAGCTTTTATATCTGAACACTCTGTATTGTTTATGTAGCTGGCAAACAAACTAATTGGTCGGTACCAGTGGATAGATTATTGGTACCAATATGTATAAAACTGATTTCGTGATATTGAGTTCGACTATATATTCTTTATGACAAAAAATTCAGCTGACTAAGGCTGTCAGAATTTTGAGGCAAAGGTGAGTAATAGCTTAATAATCACTAAATACCTGTCGAGTCAGTCACTTCCAGAAGCCACAGATTTAAAAAGGAGAAAGGGGATCCTCAATAGTTTTAGAAGGTTCCCTAATTGCGGTACAGAAAAAGAACAGACATTAGATTGAACCCATAAAAGGTGTACCGTGATTGACATTGAGTTCAAATACGTTGGTGTATAATTAAACTAAACGGGTCAGTGCATACCTTACACATTAGAAGGTATAATGGCGTCTTCTTGCCAATGTTTCTCGGTCAGGTAGTTTGCTCTAAAAGTATAAGAGGCCACCATCCGATTAAGTATTTAATATATAGAAATCGATCTATATAGTTTAATAAAGCAGCAAAATGTGCGGAGCGTCCTGGCTCTTAGAGAATAAATACCTGGAAAAATGAGTCAGAGTCCGTCCTCGCGCTGAAGTTGCTTCAGCAGTAGATGCAAGAAGTGTGACCATCGGTTCACACGAGTTTATACTGCTGTTGTTTGGAGATCGACAGAGGACTGAAAGGCTAACAAGTCTTGAGATTTAATGAACAAATGGGCGGCCATTTTGTAGTGGTATATTATGCAATAGGTAACAAATCTATCCACCGGTAAAGGGCTTAATAACCGTATGTCACGGTCATTTTACGCAGTGGTCCTCGTTCAATGAATTTGCAGTATAGAACATAGATATATATTCATTAATGACCAATAGATTATTTGCTAAACGAACATATTGGATTTATGATGGTTATTTGCGCGGATGTTACGTGCATGAATCAAAGGGAGTAATCAGAGGTCTTCAGTGTATCTAATACATATGCATGGTTTCTAGTGCGTGCGGCTACGGAAAAGAGAAAGACGTGTCATAATTTGATTTATGACCATGTATGTATTCATATTTGCCAATGCTAAAATAAGTATCAAAGATTAAGTAGTTAGGTTCTCACAATGTATGTTTCTATCAGTCCAGAAATTTTGAAAATTAAGAGTATAGAAACAATCTGCATTAAAGTGTCATATACATTGAGTTAACATATAGAGGAAGCTTAAGTATAACACATTTAATAGAATTGTATTCTTTTTTATTTATGAGATCTTCCTTTATCGGTGTACCAATTGTTTCATATATAGTGGATATTATTAAGGGGCCCTCCTGGTTGTGAACCAGTTTACAACTAGCCTATACGTCTAAAGGGAGTCCCTCCTAGTTCACAACCAGTTTACACCTAAAATGTTGAACAAAGATACAGATTAAACATGGAAATTTACAGACACGCAAGTGAATACCATTCAGTGGCGCTGTTAAGCCCTTTCTCAATAGTGTTGGCATTACAAATGTGTTTACCTTCCCTGAGTGTTAGAATACGAACTTGATATCACGAAATCAGTTTTATACATATTGGTACCAATAATCTATCCACTGGTACCGACCAATTGGTACCGCGTATCGCGTACAGGGTAAGAGCAAAGTCTTGTAACATCGAGCGTTTACACGCGCTATACCCAGATCAAGAGATAAATTTACTGAGAGGTCTTTTTCCCCCCTTCTTCACAGTTTTGAAAGTTTAAGTGAAACATTGAAGGTCAGTGTAACATGCGTTTTAATGTTGTCATGGGTTATAAGGTGCAACACGTGTACGGTTTACCAACAACGGGTAATTAACATCTTTGAACATTGTGGAGCAGGCATACACCGTATTGTTAGCAAATGTATATAAATGTTAGTACATATGATTCAGCTCCAGGTGGAGCGTGTGTAATAATGGACCTCAGTACTTAACAATATGTATTATATTTTCAGAAAAACAATCCCCTGATGAAGAGCGTAATGCTTGAAATGCATTGGGACTAAATACGATCATGTAAAAGATATCATTAATGAAATATGAATTAGATTGATTGAAAAACTCGCTACAGAACTAGTTTGAAAATGAGAATAAAATTTACAAACAAGCATTTGAACTCATGGAGTAAAAATTGAATGAAAGAGAAAAGAGTGCAAGGAAGGAGTGGGTCCTGTGTACACAGAGCACACATGTTAAGACCAAATATAGACTCGCCAGACTTCTTTCAGGAAATATGGGGGCATTTACAAACGGTCACTAACACCAATATTATATGTGGTCGTGACTGGAATGTAACAATGACGGATGGGGTCGATCGATCCATACATTCTGTTGAACAACATAGACAAGCAAGGACCAAACTGATGCATATGCTACAAGACATCTCACTAACAGATATATGGAGGCATAGGAACACAGATACGCCGGGGGCCACTCACATATCAGCGATACACAATAGCTGGTCACGCCTAGACTACTGGCTGGGCACTAATAACATTGCCTTATGGACGACATTTGTGAGCGTATTACCACGCACCTTATCGGATCATAACCCAGTGCTGCTACAACTGACGATTCCACAATACACTCCACCTCCATTCCACTGGCGGTTCAATTCACATGCACTTACTGACAATGTCTATGAAGACACTATTAAAAAAGCGATCAAAGAATATTTTCACATAAACGAGCCGGTGGTGGATGACCCGGTGCTTCTAGGGAGGCTTTCAAGGCCACTATACTGGGGGTCTGTATGACAACTACCATTGGCATACTAAAAGACATCCGACACCAGATAAAGCGATGTGAAAAACGCATGAGGGAGCTTGAGACAACGTTTGAAGCTACGCAAGATACCGTCTTGCTGGCTGAGCTGCGACAGGTACATTCAGAGCATCAAACATTCATTGAAGATGAAATTAAATATCTAGACCGAAAACACACCGCTAGAACATTTGGAGAGGGTGGTAGACCAGGTAAGGTGCTAGCACATAAAATATGCGAGGGCAAGAGTCACTCGGCTGGGCTACGGATCCAATCAGACGATGGCAAGATACACACACAAGCGGAGGGCATATTGAATAGCTTTGTGGACACATATTCGACACTATATAAATCACAGCCGACCGCATCCGGGGAAGAAATTTTCCAATATTTAGATGATGTAGCAATTGGGTGGCTATCGGACGGACTTAGAGAGTACTTAGCAATGCCAATCTCAGTAGAAGAAGTATCTGAAGTAATTAAGACCCTCCCCAACGGTAAAGCGCCTGGCCCAGATGGGTACACTAATGAATTCTACAAACAATATGTAGATCTTCTTGCTCCGCACATAGTGGGCATGTTTGGGGCAGCGTTCGACCAGAAAGAGCTACCTCCCACACTTTGTGAGGCTGTGATAATAGCTCTCCTCAAACCCTCCAAAGACCCGGAAAGATGCGACTCCTATAGACCGCTGTCACTCTTCAATACTGACTCTAAAATACTAGCGAAACTACTGGCGGTTCGCCTAACCCCATTGATGACGAAATTAGTTCTCCCAGACGAGGCAGGGTTCATTCCCACACGATCAACGTCTCATAACACTCGATCACTATTTGCTTTATCACACTACTTACAGCCCACTACAAAGGCGGCAGCGATTTTACTCGACGCCGCCAAGGCTTTTGATTCCATAGAATGGAGATACCTGATTGCTGTGTTACAGAGGATGGGCTTTCCTAAACGGTTCATCCAATGGGTGACGCTAATCTACACCAATCCATGTGCTAGGGTGCGTGTAAATGGGTATGTTTCTAACATGTTTGCAATTGAACGTGGTACCAGACAAGGGTGCCCACTATCACCCTTGCTGTTTGCCCTGGCGCTTGAACCCTTAGCTTGCATAATTAGACAAAACTTCAAAGCATCGGCCCTCCGTTTTACCTCAAGACCTCTTCACATATCTTTATATGCGGACGACATGCTCTTATACATCCGCGACCCAGATACGCATTTAAATGAACTACTGAGAGAATATATCAAATTTGGAGGACATTCGGGGCTAGCTATAAACTGGACTAAGTCATCAATTATCCCACTCACGGACACGACGACCCCGTTTGCGACGGAATACCCGTTAGAATGGCAAAGCGAACGCATACGCTACTTAGGGGTGATGTATCACAGAGACCCTGTGGAGATAATTAGATCAAACTATGGAGCAGTACTTTCCAAACTGGAGGATAAGGTACAAAGATGGATTCAATTACCATTGTCCCTTGCAGATCGCATTGCGATTGTCAAAATGAACATGCTGCCTAAACTGCTGTACCTTTTTAACAATATCCCCATTACGCCCCCTGCAGAAGTATTTCACCGTATAAAAACGCTGGTGTTGAAACTCATATGGGCAGGCAAACAAGCCCGTATCGATCTCCAGACGCTTAGTCTTCCCTATGTGCACGGAGGTTTTGGAGTGCCAGATTTGCTGCTGTATTTCTTGTGCGCACAGGCGCAATATGCTGCCTATTGGTACCACGAAATACCATACTTCACCCATACCGCCATCGAAAGGGATGACGCTGCGCCAGTCCCACTGACAGCAATTATATCCCACACTAGGCAACCACTGCATGCACGAGACATCAACTCTGTAGATGTGACGGTTAGAGCCTGGCAAAAACTAGCTCAACTAGCACATAAGACACCGCTATATGCACCCGCAATGCCACTGCATCACCATCAAGCACTATCAGTAACTGGGGAGAAAGTGGGCATGACATTGCTGCAGCGGGCAGGAATTGAAAAAATGGGGGATCTATTTAACGAGGGCGAATTTCTAGAAGCTACAGGCCTTACATATATTCAGAACAAATCACCTATGTTTCACTTCACATATCACAGATTGAAAAGTGCTTTAAAAGTATTATACCCTACATTCCCTACTGAACCTGACAGTCTGAACACACTGCAAATGGGTATTACAACATCAGACACGGCGCACTTGGTATCCAGACTATACTCCATGGCACAGGAGGAAATACCGCACAACACGGGGAAAGCCAAAACACGTTGGGACAGGGTATTACTGGAACCACTGACAGACCAAGAATGGGTGCAAGCATGCGCACGGACTCAGATCCTCACCCCGAATGGCAACCTTAGAATCGTTCATTATAAATTCCTCCACCAAGCATATTATACACCCGCACGGATGTGCAAATTTGGTGGTCAAATGGAAGATAGATGCAGGAGATGCGGCCTAGACAGCGCAGATTTTTCACACTTAGCATGGAGCTGCATAAAAGTGCAGGACTATTGGATGGAAGTAAGCAGAACCCTCTCCGTTATGCTGGGTGCTGAAGTGGACTGCACAATACAGGTTTGCCTATTGGGGCTAGTACCACACCTTAAATCCACTAGACGAAAATTCTGTGCGGTTTTGCTATTATTGGCCAAAAGGCAGGTAGCACAATGCTGGCACAGTAGAAAAGTGCCTAAGTTGTCCGAATGGATGCAAGATATGCCCAGCTGCAGAGATAAGCTTATAACGTATGAGGAAGATTTGCCAGCGAAATCCAGACCTAAAGACTTTTGGAGCTTCCTAACAGATTATTTGCTCACATTGAATGATGAAGACGTGGGGGGATCGTAAGGCCTGATTATCTAATTGATATCTATTCTTGTGTGGATAAGATGCCTGATATGTTCTGCTGTAACACGAAACTGTTACCACTTCTCAATCCACACGGATTGTAAGACAAAGATGTATGGACTGCAATGCGTATTATGATTAGGTCTCTAAGTTTCAGGTTATGGTTAGTTTATTTAATTCAACAAAAAAGAAAAAAAGAAGTGCAAAACGTAAGACCACTGTTGCAATATTGTTATATAAGCGGCGACGTCATCGACGGCGCAAATGACTAACGTCAGCATTCATATAGAAAAGTATATTAATCCTACGTCAGGGTTGTGTTGGTTTGAAGCCGGCCCCAGGGTTGTAGGCCAATAATGATGTACTTTTGTAAAAGATCAATAAAGGTTTTGCAACAAAAAAAAAAAATTATCAGGGATTCCCACTATGAT
>NW_028251762.1:0-55132 GCF_964263255.1 Lissotriton vulgaris | reverse complement strand
GGTCAGCAGAGCTGCTCTAGAGCCAAAGAAACCAGGTCAGCAGAGCTGCTTTAGAGGGAGAGAACCAGGTCAGCAGAGCTGCTTTAGAGGCAGAGAACCAGGCCAGCAGAGCTGTTGTAGAGCCAGAGAACCAGATCAGGAGAGCTGCTCCATAGCCTAAGAATTAAAACAATTAAAACAGCAGAGCTGCTCTATAGCCAGAGAACCAGGTCAGTAGACCTGCTGTAGAGCCAGAGAAACCAGGTCAGCAGAGCTGCTTTAGAGGGAAAGAACCAGGTCAGCAAAGGTGCTTTAAAGCCAGACAACCAGGTCAGCAGATCTGCTCTAGCTGACACTGACTGACTGACACTGATTGACTGACACTGACTGACTGACACTGATTGACTGACACTGACTGACTGACACTGATTGACTGACACTGACTGACCCTGATTGACTGACACTGACTGACACTGACTGACTGACACTGACACTGACTGACTACTCTCTACTACTCTCTCTCTACTACTCACTCTCTACTACTCACTCTCTACTACTCTCTACTACTCACTCTCTACTACTCTCTACTATTCACTCTCTACTACTCACTCTCTACTACTACTCTCTACTACTATCTCTCTACTACTCACCATCTATTACTCTCCACTATTCACTCTCTACTACTCACTTTCTACTACTCTCTCTCTGCTACTCACTCTCTACTACTCACTCGCTTCTACTCTATACTACTCGCTGTCCACTACTCACTCTCTACTATTCTCTACTACTACTCTCTATCTACTAATCACTCTATACTAATCTCTACTAGTCACTCTACTACTCTGTCCTACACTTTACCACTCACTCTCTACTACTCTACTACTCACTCTATACTACTCTCTCTACTACTCACTCTACTACTATCTACTACTCACTCTGTACTACTCTCTCCCTACTACTACTCACTCTCTACTATTCACTCTCTACTACTCACTCTCAACTTCTCGCTCTCTACTGCTCTCTACTACTCACTCCTTACTACTCACTCTCTACTACTCTACTACTCTCTTTACTACTCACTCTCTACTACTGACTCTACTAGTCTCTACTACTCACACTCTACTACTCTCTCAACTACTCACTCTCTACTACTCTCTACTACTCACTCTCTACTACTCACTCTCTACTACTCGCTCTATATTACTATCTACTACTCACTCTGCACTACTCACTCTCTACTACTCGCTCTCTACTGCTCTCCACAACTCTCTACTACTCACTCTACTACTCACTCTCTACTACTCTACGACTCTCTACTACTCTCTCTACTACTCACTCTCTACTACTCACTCTCTACTACTTACTCTCTACTACACACTCTCTGCTACTTGCTCTCTACTACTCGCTCTATACTCCACTCTACTACTCACTCTACTCCTCACTCTCTACTACTCCACTACTCTCTACTACTCATGTTCTACTACTCACTCTCTACTACTCACTCTCTACTACTCCACTACTCTCTACTACTCATGTTCTACTACGCACTCTCTACTATACTACTCTTTTCTACTCTCTCTCTACTACTCACTCTTTACTACTCTCTCTCTACTACTCTCTACTACTTACTCTCTACTAATCTCTACTACTCCCTCTCTACTATCCTCTCGCTACTACTCACTCTCTACTAATCACTCTCTACTACTGAATACTACTCACTCTCTACTACTCTCTCTACTACTCACTCTACTGCTCACTCTCTACTACTCTCTACTAGTCACTCTACTACTCACTTCCTACTACTCTCTACTACTCACTCTATACTACTCACTCTCTACTACTCACTCTACTACTGTCTACTACTCACTCTCTGATACTCTCTCTACTTCTCTCCACTACTCTCTACTACTCACTTTCTACTCTCTATTACTCACTCTCTATTCTCTACCTCTCTTTTCCTCTCTCTTCTACACTCTACCTCTCTACCGCTACCTCTCTACCTCTGCCTCTCTACCTCTACACCTCTACCTCTACACCTCTAGCCTCTCTACCTCTCTCTACACGCACACATGCACACATATATATGCATTTATATGCATTTATTACCTACTGGCGGTCGCCAGTAGGTATATATAGTTAGGATTTTTTTGAATATGGATTTCTGAAAATTCTATGTTGAATAACTTTGGCGTTGATGGACGGAATTGGCTGAAAATGGCACATTTTGTTTCTGAGCGTCCCCTGAAAGTTTGGGGGGGTTTCGTCAAGCGGGGTCCAAGAAAAAAGGGGGGTCCCAAAACGTGTTTTTAACATTGAGTTTTCCATAGGGCGGTTTGACTCACTTTTAGCTCGAACGGCTGAATGGATTTCCACAAAACTTGGCAACATTGTAGGGACTGGTAGCCCGATGTGCCTTTGCTATGTCTCAAGATATATGCTCCAGTGGTTTTTACGAAAATTAACTTTGAAAAATATATATTGGGCTACATTGGGCTATATATATGTTAGGTCCCAAATGTAGCCCAATGTAGCCCAAAGATGGCCACCAGAGACAAAAAAAACAAATGTAGCCCAAATATCAGCCAGATGTAGCCCAACTATAGCCCAGTGACAGAATGTCCCAGAGTGTTCTAAAGAACAACTAGAGCGCTAACAGTCTTACTTATGACAAAAGTATGGCACACCTGAAGTCATCTTGATTGGAATAAAGTGTTAACACTTAAAACATTTAATTTGCAAAGGAACAAAATGAGGGGTTTCATTTTGCCATAGAAATGTTATTTATATATATATATATATATATATATATATATATATATATATATATATATATATATATATATATATATATATATATATATATATATATATATATATATATATATATATATATATTACCTACTGGCAGTCGCCAGTAGGTATATATAATTAGGATTTTTTTGAATATGGATTTCTGAAAATTCTATGTTGAATAACTTTGGCGCTGATGGACGGAATTGGCTGAGATTTTCAGGAAAATGGCACATTTTGTTTCTGAGCATCCCCTTAAAGTTTGGGGGGGTTTCGTTAAGCAGGGGCCGAGAAAAAGGTGGTCCCAAAACATGTTTTTAACATTGAGTTTTCCATAGGGCGGTTGGACTCACTTTTAGCTCAAACGGCTGAATGGATTTCTATGAAACTTGGCAAAATTGTAGAGACTGTTTGCCCGATGAGCCTTTGCTAGGTCTCAAGATATGTGCTCCAGTGGATTTTGAGAAATTAACTTTCAAAAAAATATATATATCTGTGACAGCGTCCCGGTTAGCGCCCCCGGTTCGCGTACCAGACGCGTAACGGAACTTCGCGAGGAGAAGCGGATTGGCTCTCCGGTGACTCTCAACATTCTAAACAGTCCGGAGCGGCCGCCATCTTGTCTCTCGATAGGATCGAGAGACAAGAGGTGGAAATAAATGAAGGGGGAAATGAATGAAAAGGGCATGGTAGACCCCTCCTGACTCCCTAGGATTGATGTGGGGACTATTAAAGGGCCCCGCGGGGCAAAAAAATAAAATACATTTTTTTTCGATATTTCGCGGTGGAAGCGCTACCCGGTACGCGAACCGGACGAATTTAGTCACAAGATGGAGGATAAACAATGTTGGGAATGGGTATAAGGGGGCACGGGAGACATATCCTGACCCCCTAGGTTTTCTGAGGGTGGCTGAGGAGGCCCATATATGTAAAAAAAAAAAACACTTTTTTTTCAAGTTTTCGCACGGTTAGTGCCCGGTCCGCGCACCGGGTAGCGTTCCGGAAAGTGTAAGAAGGGGAAAACCAAGGGAAATAGTAAAATAATATTTTAGAGTGCTTTGAGGTAGGGTAGCTCTGAATAGAGCTGTTGTGTTGTGTGGGTGATGTAAGTACCAACATGTAGGTACCAATGAAGAGTCTAAAATTCAATGTACACCGTCTCCTCTGTAGATATTTTGTATGTTCTAATATGGGTTATTTAAATGTAAATGTGTGGAAAAGCACTTCATGCTTTAAAGCAATTGTATTTTTGAACTGATTGTTCTTTCCTCTTAGTCCTCCTCTTTGGTTTTTTTTCCCCACACTCTTCTTCAGCATGATAGTTGATAAATTTGTTGCCTCAAAAAATGTATATACATAAAAAAATTATATTAAATACATATAAAATATATTTTTCCTTTAAAAGAAGAATACATTTTACAGCTTTTGATATTTGCTATTAAAAAACCATTGAAATTCACTGAAAAAAACATAGGTTATAGATCATATATAGTTAGGAATTAGCATTTACAAAACCTTGAAAATTCACTGAAAAAAACGTAGGTTATAGACCATATATAGTTAGGAATTAGCATTTACAAAACCTTATTTTACTCACACAAAACCATTGAAATTCGCATATATAGTTAGTCGCACTAACTATATATCGCGCACCAGCAATCCACTGCTGATCATGTCACATATTACATCATTCATGACATGGTCAGTGACATCACTGATGACATCACTGATGACATCTCAAATGACATCACTGATGACATCACTGATGACAACATCCAGTGACTGTATGTTTCTGTAAAGTTAAAATATGTCTTACATATTGAAGAATGAGTGGATTTATAAGTGTCTGGATGAAGGATTTAGTAGGTGCATGACTGACTGTATGAGTGAGTGATTAAATGTGTCTCACTGAGTGCATGGGTTAGTGACTAAACTGTCTTAATTTGTGCATCATTATGTCTGTTGTTCTGTAAACTGCTGCATGTGTTGATCAGTAGCTATATGAGTAACTATATGGATTATTGATTGGTTGCCCAAGTATTTGTATGGGAGACTGAGTGTGTGTGTGGGTGGCTGGGAGGTGTATGACTGTGAGCAGTTGATTCACTAGATGTATGGGTTCAAAAGTGCATGTGGAAACAGCTGTATGGGCGGTTGACTGTGTGCATGAGTGTATTGGTGAGTGAATGGATATCTCAGTGCTACATGTCAAAGTAAGTACATATGTAAAACACAGTACATGTGAGAGTTGACATATATTAATAACTGTGCATAAGAGCCAGTGAATGTGTGTGTGGCTGTATGGATCATTGTGAACTTGTATCAGGGATTGTATAAGAGAGTAAATGTGTGTTAGTATATGTTTGAATAAGTAAGGTGTGTATAACTGTATAGTATGATCTGCAGCTTGGATATGTTCGGGTCTGTTTCACAGCTTCAGATTTACTTTGTCCAAGGAAGCGACCATGCCATCTTGGCTTTACACACCCAATGGAGAACGACCACATGCCCAACAAGCCACATCATGTTTAAATCCAGTACAGTTACGGTAAAGACAAACCAAAGGCAGATATATTGGAATTCCGCTACACTCAATAAAGTCACCACTCTAATAAATACTAAGCAGCTCCTTCAAACAATCTAATCCTCCAACCTAATAACAAACTTTGAGATTATAATCGAGACATTAAAACAAATGCTCCAACACAAATTGCAACAAGCAGTACCAGCAAGATTACAAAATAAAACTAGTAAGCCATCTACAAGCGCAAAAAGGTTAAATAAATTAATAAGAACGCAGTTCCTGGAGCCCTTTATATCTAGACAAACAGAAATTAATAAATTAAAGAACCAACGCAAGAGGGAGAAACAACATCAAAAAAATATAACACAAGATAAAAATTGGGTCGACCTGCGGATAGCAGCAAAACAGTACAACAAACGTACTTACTGGTCATTAATCGCTAAAGAAACAGGCACAAAAAAGGCCCTGCAAGCTATCCCAGTCCCCCCTAAAGAATGGGAGATATATTTGACCAACTTGTATAAATTAAATACTAACTATGAAAGGCCTATAACTCCTACAAACAACTGCGAAGGAATCACCCCACCCATTGGAACTGTGTCACCCTTTTCCGCAGAAATGCAAATAAGGAAGGCAAGAACAACAGGAGCCACCGGACCAGACCAAATACCTATTAAGGTCCTTCAGACTGACCCTAAGGGATGGAGCACGATACTATCTCCCCTTTTCAATTTCATCCTCAATACAGAGAAATTGCCGAAATCTTGGAAGGGTAGCATCGTCATACCGATATATAAAAAGGGACCGAGACAACAGCCTGGCAATTATCGGCAGATAGCACTACTGGATGCTACGGGAAAGATCTTTGCTGCAGAGGTTCTGGATCAACTAAAAAAATGGGCCTTCACACAGGGACTGATCCCGCTCTACCAAGCAGGCTTTAGGCCAAAGCACTCAGTCTTAGACAATATCGGGATGTTACAAACTATCCTTGACAAATATGTGGTAGTTAAATCCCAGCCTGTGTATGCAGCATTTATCGACTTTACCACAGCGTTCGCCGAGTGGATAGAGTGACCCTATGGAAAAAACTGAGGAAATTAGGGATTCCTGAGCAGCTGTTAAGAATTATAATTGTACTGCATACAGACACCTGGTGCCAAGTACAAATGGGGTGGGAAAAGGGCCTGACTAATCCGATCCCAACCCCTAACGGACTCAAGCAAGGGTGCCTCCTTGCCCCATTGCTGTTCTCCTTATACCTCAGTGATTTGCCTCAGCATCTACAGCGAGAACTAAACTTCCCACCAAAGGTAGCTGCCCAAAAAGTTCATGCCCTACTTTATGCGGACGATATTATAGTGCTGGACCAAACACCCTTTGGACTGCAAAACGATCTGGATGCCCTGTATAAGTATACTAAGGAAAATTTTCTAATACCTAATTTAACCAAAACAAAAATAGTCTCTTTCTCAGGGAAGAAAAAAAGCAGTAAATACTGTTGGAGACTTGGTGACGAAAAAATCGAAGAAGTTGAGGAGTATACCTATCTGGGTAGGATCTTCACTAAGTCACTAAAAAATAACCGCCAGTTTCTAAACTTGTCGAGAAAATCAGAGGTGCATGCAGGAGCACTGCAAAGGTTATACACGGCCTCGGGAAATAGACATTTCTCCTCCCTGCTTAAAGTCTACAGTGTGAAGATCCCTGCAGTTTTATCATATGCTTTGGAATACATTCCTATAAAGCAGTGGACATTCCTGGACCTAAAAGAAGGAAAAATATTGAGGAAAATTCTAAAAGTAGCGCAGTCTATTCCAGTACAAGCACTCCGCCTTGAACTATCGCTCACAAGCTCTTACTCTCGAGGTATCGCAAACATCATTAGGTGGGCATACAACCTGCTCCATGCAAAGGATGGCACACTTCGCTCCCTGCTTAAAACAGAGACCTTTGATAGTGATTCTACGAAGCACGTATTTTATAAAAACATGTCTTTCGCCTTCAAACTGGCGAATATTAGTACTGATCTGTTGCTGACTTGGACACCGCCTCAATTGAAACTTTTTTTAAAATGCTACACCCCAAGACTAAGCTTTGACCTTGACTCATTGCATTGCCCCAAATTAATTTTGTATAAAAACTTTGCTGAATCAGTGGTATTTAAGGAAACCCAGAACTATATAGATTTTAATCTCACTCACGGCGCAAGGAGATTAATTATCCTGCTCCGGTTGGGCATTCTACCCACCCAAACTTTAACATCAAAATGGCATCAAAACGAGTCACCAATATGTAGCCTATGTAACGGCGGGGAGCAGGACTTAGAGCATCTACTGTTCATATGCCCCAATTTAAAAGTAGTAGCGGCGAGAGCAAAACATCTGTATCCTATATATCTCAGATGCCGCATCACCACTGTCAAGGAATTGATTATCGCTTGCAAAACTCCCCCAAATGAACTAGTTTGTTATAAACTTCATACATTTTTAAAACCTTTTTTATCTCTGTATTAACATGTGAACTTTTAAAAGCTGTAATAATTGAACTTTATATATTATTTGTGGTCCTCAGTGGAGTACCAAACCAAATAAAGACTTGTTACTTGTTGTATAGTTGAGGAAATGAAGGTGTGATTGATTCTTTGCATGACTGACTAGGTGTGTGAGTAACTCCATGAAAACATGGCGTCCCAGTGAGCGCAGTGACAGTAGCCGGGGAGTGGGTTATAGGTGTGAACCGGAGTCTAGGGTCTGGGTAGGGAGGACAGCGGGCCCTGACAACCTCTGGTTTGAGGAGCAGCTCAAAAGGTGAACCCAGGAAGAGAGAGATTTGGTGGAGGAGCCCTTGGATCCGTTGTTTGCTGTTGCTACCAGGAGCCCCGTAGGGCATTGCATCCGTGTGCCAGGAGCCCCGCTGGGCATTGTAATTCACGAGGGGAGCTGCTCTGTAAGAGAACGGGACTGCGAGGGCCAGCAGGCTGTGCGTGTTCCAGCCAGCACACCTGCCGCCTCTTCCCGTGACTCCGCCCCCTGCCTGCCTGACTGCTTGAAAAATCCTCGCGGCCCCCGCTTCGAGGGAGCCGCTCGTGGAGGAGCCCTTGGATCCGTTGTTTGCTGTTGCTGCCAGGAGCCCCGTAGGGCATTGCATCCGTGTGCCAGGAGCCCCGCTGGGCATTGTAATTCACGAGGGGAGCTGCTCTGTAAGAGAACGGGACTGCGAGGGCCAGCAGGCTGTGCGTGTTCCAGCCAGCACACCTGCCGCCTCTTCCCGTGACTCCGCCCCCTCTATCCTCATTTGGCTTAAGACCGGAAGTCAATACGCGTCAGCGGGACGCGTGTGCGGGACATCACCCGGGACAAAGCCCGGACTAAGGGCGGACCCTCTTAGGCCCTCATAGGCCAGATTAGGCCGGGCCGGGCATACTTTCCTGTTCATTTGTTTTTTGGTACTGGTTTCTACTTAGCCCTTGTTGTCCAAGACATTCCATTTACCTATCATGCCTTCACCAGCTCTGGACAAATCTATAGTGAAGCTGGGGGGGTCCAAGATTAGAACCCTGGATACATATTTTCCACGCTCTTTGGCGGAGGAAGAGGGAGATTTGGACACTGCCCTTGCAGAACGCAGGGTTGAGCGCCCACGCTCTATTGAAAATCTGAAACGTAGACCCCTGGTAGATACTGTAGACGGTGGCTTATCCCTGATTGTTAGTGAGGAATCTCTCTCACAGGAAGGAGTCCCTCTTTTGTTGAGGGAATGTACTGTTAGTCCCAGTCAGGCACCGATGCCTACCCCTTCCCCCAGCCTCTGTTGTACGGCTATTGATCTTATTTCCCAACCTACCCTTATTTCTAAATCAAGGAAAGCTAAGCCCAAATTAGTTACTGTGGCCGAGCTGCACGGCCCTCCCCCTAATAAGCGTAGAAGGAAGTCGAGGGCAGGTAAGGGTAAATCCAAACTTTCCCATTCCGATTTTGGAAAACCTGCTAAGTCTGTTCCTGCTCCCGGTAAGTCTAATGAAGATACGGGTACTGTTCCTCTCCTTATAAATAGCCTGCCTACTTTATCGCCCCCAGTTGTCCCCCAGGGAAACCTAGAATTCTTACTCAGATCTCTGCTGCAGCCTATCACCGAGAGTATCAAGAGAGTGGAGATCAGACTAACTATTCTTGAGGCTACATTAAGTAGTTTGAATTCGCAGGTCAATACCCTTGGAAGACCCCCTGAGACTATGTCCCCTCCCACCCTACCCCCCACCTCACAACCTCCTCCAGCTATTTCAGGACCAACTGTGGTGACCTCTGCCACCCCTATTTTGCAACCTCTCACGGCCAAACCAGTTCCTCCATGCCATAGTAAAACTATCATTCCCCCACTACTACCAGCAGGTATTACTCCCCCTGTTATAAATCCCAATGGGGCTGTAAATGGTGATGATATTCCACCCCCTTTACCAGAGAAACCTGCCCCTAGAGTTCGGAGACCCGACCTTCCCCCCGAAGCTAACGATCTTATGGTAGTTATGGCCGGGGTTCCTCCCCTGGAGATGGGGGAAGGTGAGAATTTTTTCTCACTAAAAAATCAAGTAATTAAATGGTTGAACTGGAATAGACCTCTTCCTGCATATTTTAATAATGAAATTGTGATGGTAAGGAGGGTACCCTGGCTGGGTAAGACCAGGAAGTCAATAGTAGGGGACTGTATTTTGGTGAGCTTTAGAGACCCAAGGACTGTTCATTACATCTGCTCGGGTCGAATAGATCATCTGAATCCACCATCCGGACCCTGCCTGTATCTTTTTTCTTCCCCCCTGTACAAATGCATCGTGATCAAGCTCAGGTCAAATGGTCAAGGGTTGATCGGAGGGGTAGATTTTGTGGGTATCCAGCCCAACCTGTTTTTCAACCACCTCTGACTCCCTTTCATAATTATAATCGTTTTAATTGCCTGAGTGGCCTTAATGGTGTTGATTGACTGCCCACTGCTGTAGACCCCACTATTTCTTTTGATAAAGAGCCTACGGTATTGCCTGACAGTAGCCCTATTTCTATTCAAGATCTTGCAATGTCCCAAACTGCCCCGATAATCCCCGTGGCTTATCCAGTATTATTGGACTCTCTACCTGTCAATATTGCTTTAAACACCACGGTACCAGTGCCTATTCTACCCCCCACTTGTTCCCCTGGGCTGAAGTTTGTTACCTGGAATTTTGCAGGGTGGAGCAGGCAATCGGCCTCTCTGGGGTAGCAAGAGATCCTCTCGGACTTTGATATTTTATGCTTACAAGAGACCTGGGCAACTGTTGATATTGAACTCGATGGGTTTGTGTCTTATAACAACCAGGCAATAAGGACAGGTATGGGTAGGGCTAAAGGGGGGTTAGTGATTTTTACATCAGTCAAACTTCCACTATGTTTGATTTCCTACCTCCCTGTGGGACACCACTCCCAAATTTTAATACTAGAACATTTTAAGGGCCATGTTTTAGTGGTGGTTAACCACTATAACAATCTGTTTAATGCCTCAGATACCTCGGTGGCAGAGGAGCTGGGTCCTATTCTGAGGAACTTACGAAACGATGTCAGTAAACCAATTGACATCATTTGGGGTGGGGATTTTAACCTCCGTACTTGCCCATATTCTTTTACTAGAATTTGTGGATTTGATGGAGACAACGGGGAAAACAGAGCACATTTTGTACATTCTCCCCATGGCGACTCCTTTAATTCCCTCGTGCTGAACCTGGATCTTATGATCCACTCCCCGGCCCTAGATGCGGATGGTAAGCCTGTTCCAACTTTTGTAGGACCCAGCTCGTCTTCTGCCATTGATCACTTACTGGTTTCCACGCATCTTACTCCTCATTGTACGGTTCCCGTCGTTACTGATCTTGGAGGTAGTGATCACCAAGCAATCACCATGCTTATTTCTGCATGGGGGCCTAGTGCTAAGAATGATTATTTGGTATTAGAAGATGTTACCCCGTGTAGACAGAATGGTTTCCGTATAAAGTGGAATTTGGATAACTCCGAAAAATTGCAAGCTAGAATTATTAAAGAGGGGTTCGCTGAAATTTATAGTTGCCTTAATCCTGAGGCCCCTAACGGGTGCATTATAACTAATTTTGTGGCACTCGGTGATGCTGTAAAAAGGTGCCTTACCATTACTAAGCCCGAATTAGGAACCAAAACGTGGGCTGGTTTGATAGCCTATGTACTCAATCCCTGCGGGAACTCAAGTTGGCCTTAACAAAACTCCCGAGAGATAGGGAGGCCGTCAAATTACTTAGGCTTACCTATAAAAGTAATCTTGTACGTAGGAAGCAGGAACTCAGGGAACTTGCCTGGGATGCCCTGAACCAAGCATCGGTACTACGGGACAGTAGGCTGTTTTGGTCTACGGTTAACAGCCCTTTCCTTGCCAATGAAGAGTTTCCCAAACTGTCAGCGCAGGTTAGCGAAGCCAATTGGGTCTCCCATTTTTCTGGTATTTTTAACCCACCCGGGGGAGACTCTGATGGTCCTACTATCCCGATGTCTGACACCAGGATACCGTTGGATATTACCCTATCAGAGGTGGTTATCTCCCTAAGCCAGAGCAAAGGTGGAAAGGCACCGGGACCCGATGGGGTACCGGTAGATCTGTACAAATCTAACCCCAGTCTTTGGTGCCCACTCCTGACCCAGGTGTTTAATGCATCAGTCCTGGAGAACACCCCCCCTACTTGGAGTGAATCCCTAATTCTACCTATTTACAAGAAGGGAGATAGAGGCGAGGCAAAGAACTATCGCCCTATCTCCCTTCTTGACTCCTCCCTGAAGATTATGAGTAGGGTTCTCCTTATAAGGCTCGAGGAGTGGGTTGAAGAAAATAATATCATGGCTGAATCCCAATTTGGTTTTCGCAAAGGCTTAGGGACCACGGAGCAGTGCCTTAACCTTGACCTCCTTATAGGGAAATATACGAGAGCGAAACAAGGGTCCCTGTTTCTCTGTTTTGCCGATCTCTCGAGCGCCTTTGACCTTGTGGACCATGAACTCTTGTGGTGCAGTTTATTGGCCATGGGCGCCCCCACGGCAATTATTCACTTTCTGGCTCGTCTCTATAATAAGCTGTCGGCCCAGATACGTTTTGGTCCGTTGGGTGAATGTACTGAGAAAATCAGGGTTAAGTCAGGCATAAGGCAGGGCTGTGTACTGGCCCCCCTGCTATTTTCCCTCTTTATCAATTCCATTGAATCTGAACTCAAAAAGGTCCAGGCTGATTCCCCTCAAGTCGGTGGACTTCCCGTACCAGTTCTGCTTTATGCCGACGATACGGTGCTTCTTTCACGTACTCCAAATGGGCTACAGAAACTTATGAACACTTTTTATGATTTTATTAATGTGAGGAAATTGAAAATAAATAACACCAAGACCTTTATTATGGCCTGTGGTAAACGGATGAAGTCTGTTAGGCCGTTCCATTTTAACAATCATAATATTGAGGTAGTGGATAGGTTCTGCTACCTCGGTGTTACCTTTAACAACAAGGGGACATGGTCCCAGGAGATCTCAAATGTTAATGGTAGAATGGCCAAAAGCTCATCTGGTATTTTTCGATTTGCTGCAAAGCTAGGAAGCCGCCGTATACCTGATATGGTAGACATTTACAGGCATAGATGTGCGTCTATTGCACTGTACGGCTCTGGTATTTGGGGCTATAGTCAGCATAGGACACTGCAAAATACCGAGAATGGGTTCCTTAGAAGATTGCTTTGCCTACCTCCCTCGGCACCTACTGTACTGTGCCATAGCGAAGTCTGTTTAAATTATCTGACTGATCTTATGGGATTAAGACCCCTCATGGTATGGAGGTCAATATGGGTTAAAGAAGAGACTGCCTTTTCTAGGAAGATTATCACCGATTGTTTGAAGTTGGACAAAGTCCTTAAGATTCCCTGGCTAAGCTATGTCTCTTCTATTCATGGCAAGGTATTTAATTTTGACATCATTAAGGATCCCTATTGTGCTGCTACTGTATCGAAAAAGGAACTTAAAGATGTTTTCATCCAAACTAAGTCTGATATGCGTAGGGTAAAGTGTACTACCATGTCTACCTATGTATTTTATCACACCACCAAACCTGAAGGAAAGGGCATGCCTATGTACTTAAAATTCATAACCAAGCAGTCCCATCAGTTTGTTCTGACACGTCTTAGACTTGGTATAGTACATAATTTAGTTGCCTTCCCTGAGATGAAACTTCCTAGCCATTCCCCCTGTCCATGTGATGGTCAGGCTAGGCAAAGTAAGCGGCACTTTATGCTTATTTGTCCACTCTATATGCATCTTCGCCGTCTCTATCTCAGACCTATGTTTTTAAGATCATCAGTGTATACTATTACCCAAGCCATGGAATTATTATTTGCACTTGACTCTGCAGACACCTGTTTTTTTATTGCTACTTTTTTACTCAAAGCCATTTCTCATAGGAAAAGTCTGGTGTTTTAAATCTTCTGAAATTTTTTCATTTCTGAGCTATTGTGTTATTATAATGTTTGTATTGTGTTTTATTGTACGCTTTTGTGATTGTTTTTAATAGTCGAATAAAGCTTGAAATTGAAAAAAAAAAATTGAACTCCATGGATGAGTGACAGTCTGTGAGTGTCTGTTTACACTGAGTGTATCTAAGGTTATATTAGAGTCTGAAGAGGTTCATCGTATTATCACATGAATAATGTCAGTGATGTCATCAGTGATGTCATTTGAGATGTCATCAGTGATGTCATCAGTGATGTCATTTGAGATGTCATCAGTGATGTCATCAGTGATGTCACTGACCATGTCATGAATGATGTAATATGTGACATGATAAGCAGTAGATTGCGGGTGCGCGATATATAGTTAGTGCAACTAACTATATATGCGAATTTCAATGGTTTTGTGTGAGTAAAATAAGGTTTTGTAAATGCTAATTCCTAACTATATATGGTCTATAACCTATGGTTTTTTCAGTGAATATATATATGTATGTGTGCATATATATATATACATATATAAACATATACAATCTGCATATCTATATAAATACAAATATAAATGCATGCATACATATACATATATATATATACTTATACGTATATGCATATATATACATGTTATGTACATGAACATTTGTAAAACACTCATAAAAGCAAAGCCGGAAACCAACCTATTACAAACAGAATTGCTTTAACTTAAGTGAGGGCGAGACCTATTGCATTTTCAATGCTTGTTTACTTTGGTTCCATCAAGAGGGCATTCAGATGTGTCACACATTTGCCATACATTTTGAATGTTAGCACTCTAGTTACTCATTAGATCACTGTAGTAAAGCTACTGCTCACCAGGGAATTCTGCTGCTGGTATTCAAAGGTTATGTTTCAGTCTTTATATTAGAATTTTTTAATGAAATAGAAGAGGATTTGAGAAGTCAAAAAATGCCCTAATTTTTCTTTCTGCAGCACTAATCATAATTTCTATGGCAAAATGAAGCCCCTTATATTTTCCCTTTGCAAATTAAAAGTTTTAAGTGTTACCACTTTATTCCAATCAAGATGGCCTCAGGTGTTCCATACTTTTATCATAAGTAAGACTGTTAGTGCTCTAGTTGTTCTTTAGAACACTCTGGGACATTCTGTTATTGGGCTATACTTGGGCTACATCTGGCCTAATTTTGATCCTTTTTAAATTAAATGTTTTAAGAGTTACCACTTTATTCCAATCAAGATGGCTTCAGGTGTGCTATACTATCGTTTGCTTGTCCCCAGCGTGACGAATCACCAAGAGACTTTCAGGATAGGAGCAGACTGGAGCGGGCCATAAGTTTTGAAAATTTCACGAGGATTTGTTAATCGGCGCTAAAGTTATTCCAAATAGAATGTTACAGATTTCCTATGGAAAATAGGTCCAAACTATAACTACCTACTGGCGACCGACAGTAGGTAATATATATATATATATATATATATATATATATATATATATATATATATATATATATATTACCTACTGTATATATATATATATATATATATATATATATATATATATATATATATATATATATATATATATATATATTACCTACTGGCGATAGCCAGTAGGTATATATAGTTAGGATTTTTTTCCTATGGGACTTTTGAAAATTCAAAACGAATAATATTCATGAAGCAATGAATATCCTTAATCAGAACTAGCAGTCTCAACTTCACCAAAGAGACTCTTTTTATGAAAAACTACCATAACCACAATGCCTAGAGTAAAACAGGATGTGAGGTAACATCCATGTCATTGGTTACTTTAAAAGATGTAAAAAAATGAAAACAAGTGATCGTGAGCAAGGTGCCAGGAGCACTGAAACGCGTTGATCTTTGTTGTTTCCAAGCTGAGTAAAAGCTGTGAATAAATCAATTGTGGAAGGCAGCGAGTGTGCGCCCATTTCTTTCGCCAAAAACGGAGGAGTGTATCATATGGAACGGCGAGGTTCCGCCGTAGGGAAACGCACCCACATTGAGCGCTCGTAGTGCTGGGGAAGCAGGAACCAGTGTGCAAGGATTTGAATTTACCCAGCCGGAGTGAACACTGACGGGAAAAGATTACCGCAGCTCGGGACACACACGGCGCTTGAAGAGAAGGTAAGCGCGTGACTGTGTCAGGCAGAGCGGAGCGGTAAACAAATCACTAACTTGAAGTTTGTCAGTTTGGTGCCGATCATTGATGCTTTGGGATTTGAAGGGCGCGAGCATAATATCATCACAGCATGATGCGCGCATGAACTTTCCCACCTATTTAAAGCACATAGTGAACGGGCACTGCCTCTCCACACGTCACGACAAACAGAACAGAACTCTAAATACACAGCAGTAATTGGAAACAAAAATGGAACAAAGGGCAGCAAAAAGAGGTGAAATGTTAGCAACGATGTTTGTAAAGGGCAATGTCGAAAGAGACAAAGGTGATAAACAACCTAAAGCAGACACGCAAAAGTCGGATGTGAAAAGTAAATTGAGATTGTGGGAAAAATTAAGTCGGAAAGAAATAAATAAGTCCTGGGAATTCATTGCCCTACAGAAATACTTGGAGGCAAAAATGATACCAAGAGGATTAAGGATAATGCTAATGCCCAGTCATCAAGACACCTCAAACGAACTACTAGAGGAATGGGGGGAGTTTGTCCTCCAATCTTCCCTGGGACTGGTTGCAATCCTGGTAAAACACATCGAAATCAGCCTAAATAAAATACAGGAAGAACTCAAGGAAATGGAAAAAGAAATCATCTCACTAAAATTAAACAGCGAAATGACAAAATTCAAGGAAGAATTGGACAGCCAAATAACCAAACATGAGGAAACAGTACGAGAACGCAAACATAACAAGTTCATGAGGGACACAGTGGATTATGAGGATGGCTGCATTTTCTCCTTTTCTAGAAAATATGACTTTATCAAACAAATGTCTCCTGATAAACGAGGTGCAAACCTGTCAAGCAGCGCCTCATCCTCATGTTCACTAATATCTGCAGATGGAATTGAAGTACAACAAGGGGCTCCCGCAAACACAGAAAGGATGCCTTTTTTAGGGGATATGCGCCTCGTGCTACAACAAAGGCAATGGGAACAGAGCCGAGGCGCACAGAATCAACAAAGAGGAAGAGGAAGAGGCAGACGCTGGACAACAAACAGAAGAAAACAAGAAGGGGCAATCGGAACAGAACAGTCATCCGAGAAGATAGGCACGGAAACAAGGAGCATGCGCCAGAAGAAGGGGAAGTAATGGATGAGCTACAAATCATAAACCTCTCAAAAAGAAATATCACTGAAACCGAAATGAAGCTTCTCAAACGAGGCATTAATTTTTGCCCGAAAAAGAAAATGAACATTGTCCAAACAAGGATTGATCTTTACCTGTATGTGAGAAAGATCAAATTAGCTAAATTCTTTGAGGAAAACAAACACAAAAGCGGGAGAAACATCGAAACAACAAACCAGGATACCCCGGTACTACAGGCAAGAGATGCAGAAGCCTTTACCACTCTTTTGAATCTCGACACCATGAACGGGGAAGAAATAACGCTGAGTCAAGCAATCACACAAAAGGGAGCAGGCATCAGCAACCTAAAACCTAAATCGAAATTCTATCCTCAGTTACCACCGGGCAATAAGGTGGATACTTTCCAGGAAGCGGTGATTCGGGACCTATATAAAATCAAAGGATCCAAATATCAGGACAATCTAACCCAAGAAGAACGAAAAGGGCTAGAAAATCTTTGTAATGATGACTCAATTGAGATAAAAATGGCCGATAAAGGCGGAAATATTGTGATTTGGGACAAAAGCTCATACATCACCGAGGCACACCGTCAGTTAAAAGACACAAGATATTATGAAAGACTCAGAACAAACCCAACAAAAGAAATTAAGATCAAGGTAGATGAAAAACTGAGACATTGGAAATTAAATAATCTCATTGACAGTGATGAAGAAAAATATCTCACAACCAGCCACCCAATCACAGCAACAATATACTTCCTCCCTAAGGTACATAAGGACCGCAACAAACCACCTGGCAGACCAATATTGTCGGCAAAGGGCTCTTTGCTAGAACCAATCTCAAATTATATAGACCACTTTCTCAAACCCCATGTAACAGAATTGAGCTCATATATACAGGACACCAACGATTTGTTGAGACGATTGGAAAACATCCCATGGCAAGAAAGCTACCAGTTAATATCCATGGATGTTGTATCATTATACACAAACATACAAAATAATTTAGGTCTTAAAGCCTGCAATTATTTTTTGCAACAAAGAGATATCATGTACAAAAACCACAATCAAATGTTGTTAGACATGATGGAGCTATGCCTATCACAAAACATCTTCCTGTTCGGTGAAGAAATATATAGACAAAGCAGTGGAACCGCAATGGGTTTTTCATTTAGTCCCAACTACGCCTGTCTCACGATGGGGTACTGGGAAAAGGAGATAGCTTGGGCACCAGAATTTGACCAATTTACAAGCAAGGTCATGTGTTGGATCAGGTTCATAGATGACCTGTTGATCATTTGGGAAGGAACTAAAGATGAATTTCAAGAGTACTTCAACATCATCAATACAAGAACGGCGGGATTATCCTTTACCTATGAGATCAGCAACACTGAAATCACCTTCCTGGACACTCGCATCTATGTCAAGAATAACCATATCCAAACGACACTCTACAGAAAAACAACAGCCACCAATGCCACATTGGAAGCGACGAGTTGCCACCAAGCATCCCTGATCTCCAGCATACCCTATGGAGAGTTCCTCCGAATCAGGAGGATATGCAGTGAAGAGACAGAATGGAAGGAACAAAGTACCAAAGCAAAACAAAGATTTAAAAATCGAAAATATAATTGGGGCAACATTGAAAAGTGCTGGAAAAAGGCAAATGCAAAAACAAGACAGGAGTGTCTAACAAAGCCAAAGGAAAAAGAAAAATGCATACGGGAACCAATCCGACTAATCATGGACTATTCAGAGAACAGCAAAGAACTGGTAAAAATAATGAGGAAAAACTGGAAGATACTCCATCTAGATGACACTGTAGGAAAAATAGTGGGCCAACACCCGGAGGTGTCCTATAGAAGAGCCCCAAATCTGAAAGACAGACTAATCCACAGCCATTGCAGCACAAGCAAAAAGAAAGACTGGTTGAAAACCACAGGCTTTGCAAAATGCTATAATTGCAAAATGTGTCAAATTGCCAAACCTACCAGAGAAATACCGCTACCTGACAACAACAAAAAATGGCAGATAAAACAACTAATTACTTGCACAACAGAATTTACAGTCTATGGTGTTGAATGTCCTTGCCCCCTAATGTATGTGGGAAGTACCAAGGGAGAGCTGAAAAAGCGGATAATGGAACACGCAAGAGCCACAACTCATAAGGACAGAACAAATGCGGTGGCAAAACACATGGAGCTTAAGCACAATGCTGACTGGCAAAAACTCAAATTCTTTGGGATAGAAACCATACCAAAGAATATACGGGGAGGAGATCGTGAAAAAATCATGCGCCAAAAAGAATCGCGACACATCCTCAACTTCAGAACCTTATATCCACATGGCCTGAACCAATCGGAGGAGCTGTACATCCACCTCGCATAAGGAACTACAATGAGTTGGTGAAAATCCAAGAGAAATGAGTGACCCAGGATACATGAAAGAAGAAGAATCAAATGAGGGTGAAAACATGAAAATAACCCTTCGAAGGACCTCTGAAAAATTAACTGCTAGTCAAGTATTCCCACTGGAGGGATGTAAACTCAAAACGAATAATATTCATGAAGCAATGAATATCCTTAATCAGAACTAGCAGTCTCAACTTCACCAAAGAGACTCTTTTTATGAAAAACTACCATAACCACAATGCCTAGAGTAAAACAGGATGTGAGGTAACATCCATGTCATTGGTTACTTTAAAAGATGTAAAAAAATGAAAACAAGTGATCGTGAGCAAGGTGCCAGGAGCACTGAAACGCGTTGATCTTTGTTGTTTCCAAGCTGAGTAAAAGCTGTGAATAAATCAATTGTGGAAGGCAGCGAGTGTGCGCCCATTTCTTTCGCCAAAAACGGAGGAGTGTATCATATATATATATATATATATATATTACCTACTGTATATATATATATATATATATATATATATATATATATATATATATATATATATATATATATATATATTACCTACTGGCGATAGCCAGTAGGTATATATAGTTAGGATTTTTTTCCTATGGGACTTTTGAAAATTCTATGTCTAATAACTTTGGCGTTTGTGGACGGAGTCGGCTGAAATTTTCAGGAAAATGGCACATGTTGTTTCTGAGCAGCCCTTGAAAATTTGGGGGGGTTTTGTCAAGGGGGGGCCGAGAAAAAAGGGGGGTCCCAAAACGCGTTTTTCCCATGTTAATTTCCGCAGGGCGTTTGGCCTCACTTTTAGCTCGAACGGCTGAATGGATTTGCACGAAACTTGGCAAAATTGTAGGGACTGTTAGCCCGATGTGCCTTTGCTGGGTCTCAATATATGTGCTCCAGTGGATTTTGAGAAATTAACGTTTTAAAAAATGTATATATCTGTGACAGCGTCCCAGATAGCGCTCCAGATCGCGTACTTTTCGTGTCACGGAGCTTTGCGAAGCGATGCTGATTGGCTCTCCGGTGTCTGTCAACATTCTAAACAGTCCGGAGCGGCCGTCATCTTGTCTCTCGGTAGGATCGAGAGACAAGAAGAGGTGAAAAACGAAGGGGGAATTTAATGAAAGGGGGCAAGGTAGACCCCTCTTGACCCACTAGGAATGATGTTGGGGTTATTAAAGGGTCCCGTGGGGAAAATTAAAAAAATTTGATTTTTCACGGTAGAAGCGCTTCTCGGTTCGCAAATTAACGGCTGAATGGATTTGCACGAAACTTGGCAAAATTATAGGGACTGTTAGCCCGATGTGCCTTTGCTGGGTCTCAATATATGTGCTCCAGTGGATTTTGAGAAATTAACGTTTAAAAAACAGGTATATCTGTGACAGCGTCCCAGATAGCGCTCCAGATCGCGTACTTTTCGCGTAACGGAGCTTTGCGTAGCAAAGCTGATTGGCTCTCCGGTGTCTGTCAACATTCTAAACAGTCCGGTGCGGCCGCCATCTTGTCTGTCGGTAGGATCGAGAGACAAGAGGAGGAGAAAAACGAAGGGGGAATTTAATGAAAGGGGGCTAGGTAGACCTCTCTTGACCCCCTAGGAATGATGTTGGGGTTATTAAAGGGTCCTGTGGGGCAAATAATAAAAATTAGATTTTTCGCGGTAGAAGAGCTTCTCGGTTCGCAAACTGGTAGTGAAACGTGAATTCGCCATTTTGTGTTTCAATTTCATTAAATTACTAGGTATAATGGGGTACGGGAGACGTATCCTGACCCCTTTTGTTTTCTGAGGGTGGCTGAGGAGGCTCATATATGTTGATACATGTCTTCCAGCGGCTGGGCGTGAGCGTTTTTTTTTTTTGTTGCCTGACGTCTGTTAACGTTCGATTCGATGGAAATCAGGAACTGTTGACCGCCATTTTGTCACTGCGAGTAAATATTTTGTTTTAAATAATTGTTATAAATTAATCCTTATTGATAAACATTGTCTGCGCCATCTTGTCTTTTTTGCAATGCCACACTTTTGTTGAGCACGGCAGCCATTTTAGATGCCTTGGCCAGACCCACTCTCTGCACGCCGCCGATCCTCAGCATGGCTCCTCACCCTCACAAGCATCTCCCCCACGCACTGGTCACCCCTGCTCTCTCTCTCATGCATGGGCCAGAAACCTCCTCCCATGTGCGCTGCTCTTCCCTGAGAATCACACCCTGTGCCCGCCCGACACCACCCTTTCACCCTATTCACTACCGCACCCTCTGACACTCTTCTTCCTCTGTGTCCGATTGTTCAGGCCAGTCCCAGGCTATCACCTAGCCCTGCAGATGTAGTTTATGGCCCCAGCTGTAGAGAATCACCCCTCTTCAAAGGAGTTACAGTAGATTTGTCACACCACACGCGTTCCTACTATCTGATAACCATCCTGTATTGTGCTTGGGGAGGGGATTCTCACTGTGAGGGTGTGTGGGACCGAGCCTGAAGCGGAAGATTCCAGGGATGCCTCTTTGTACATCAAAGTTTTTACAATTATGTGTCACATTATAAATATATAGTACTCCAACAAAGTAGGATTATAACACTTTAATAACTTTTAAATATATAGAACGCAACAAAAACAGTAAATACATTTTTTTGAAAAAAGAAGCAACAATGGTCAGTAGCTGTGTTTTGTGCGAATAGTCCCAAGGCAGCACAACGTGCTGAGTTCTGGAGGGCACCCAGGTGATGTTACCTGGGTGCCGCACTGGTTTTTGGTATCCTACAATGCAGCTCCGAAAAACGGCGTGGGGCGTCCCGGGGGGTGCGCGGGGAGGCCTCGTCAGTAGCGGTCTGTTGTGCGAATAGTCCCAAGGCAGCAGAACGCGCTGAGATGTGGATGGCACCCAGGTGATGTCCAGTAAGTTGTCGCACTGGTTTTGGCATCCTACAATGCTGCTCCGAAAAACGGCGTGGGGCGGGTCTCCCCAGGTGGAGGCTCGTCGGCTGTACTGGGGCGCCCCTTTACCGTTTCAGTTGCCATTCCGCCCGCTTTTGCTACACTGTGCCTCATCCGCCATTCAGCTGTTTATCGCCCGCTCTTGCGGCTACAGCGTCTCGCTCACCATGTAGTTGAGTTGCGCCCACTCTTGCGGTGCAGCGATAGGCGGCTGCCACAGGACTCTTAAAGTGGCGGACGGCTCTTCGGATTTGGGCCTGGTCCACTAACATGGCCCTGGGACACCTTGGAACTCGGACGCCCCCTGAGCCTTGAAGATTTTACAAAAGTCTTGGGGGCTCCCGACTCCTGCAGGTGTTGAGGAGTCCTGCGAGACTCTTCTGACGTTTCCTCTTGAGCTGCGAACTCCCAACTCCCTCAAGGATCAACCAACCCAATCAGGACTTGGACACTGACTGGACTGACTTCTCCCCCAGGGAAAGGGGAAGTGGACAGAGAGACGCACAACAAATTATACAAGATTATATCTTCGGTTGCTTGCGTCTCTCTCAAGGAAGTGCTCCAGGCCGAAGACCTTTTTCTTAAGGGATGTTCAGCGATGCTTTCACGCTACACTGTGATGCAATATTAATAACAATTACTCAACTGTAGACTTCTGACCTTACTTACATAATCTACTGACATTGTGCTTACTGACCATTAATCCGTCTGGCCCTTGTTCACACTTTACTGGAGTTTTTTAAGTTTAACCTCTGGCTCTAATCTTGACACCTTCAAATAAACAAAACTTGTCAGAATAGCGTAACACTCTAGCTAAAACTTAACTAATTAGATTAATAGGATTAGTTTAAACTGAACTTAGGAACTTCATGCAGGGTCATACCTGAGTCTTTAATTACTTCTTCTGTAAGAGGGTTCTGCAGTAGGAAGACAGGAAATAACAGCCTACCTAAATTCACTCTGCTATCTAAGGTTATTATTCCTGCCTGACCTTATGAATATACCAACCCTTCTTATATAACTCTGTTAATTAACCAACATGTCACAGAATTATTCATACGAATTAGAATTGCCTATTTTACACTTTTGCCTTTATCAAGGCTTGTTTTTGTCTCAGTTATCTGCTTACAGAACTCTTAAAGTTGTACCATGCTTGACACTATGCAGCTATTAACATTAGTCTCTTTCTAAACACTCTTTGTATCACTTTGTCTCACAAGCGCTACTCTTGTGGTTAAGTAATGCCAACGCAACCTTACTAAAACCTTGCCTTTGCCAAGGCTTGTTTTCAGGTTTACTTAACACCTTGAGTAATCTCCTTTTTAAAAGCGTTCCAAGAATTTCCTCTAAATAGATCCTTGCCACATTAGCGCATTGTCTAAATGTCCGTGGCTTTTATTCAAAAAAGAAATCTCTTACTGTCTTTATTTTACAGTTTAGCAGAGCAGCGCTGCCAGGAGTCTCGAACTGTCCACAGCGAAGGAGCGAATAAACAAACCTCCCGGCTGCCTCAGGGAAGCTCTGAAGTCAGGTCGCGTCGTCTTTCTCTGAAGTCGTTCATCACCGACGCTGACAGCCAGGGCTTCAGGGAAGTAATTACACGGTTTAAACTAGGAACAGACTAAAGGGTTTAGAATCGTACACGCAGGGTTTTGCGGAGTACTAGGGTTTAAGGAAGGATCCTACACGGAGCAGAAGCTCTCGCCGGGCACAACGAAAGGCAAAGCGACTGACAGTTGGCAGAAGCGCATATTTATAGCTTCTGTCACGAGCCACTGCGCGCGCCTGTCACCTCGCATCTCCAAGCGCGAGGGCAGACACGAGCCTGTCTCCTAAGAGCGCACATTCTATAAACTTGCTCATCTCTAGAGGAAATGAACAAACAAGCATTGCCAAATGTAAATACAATCATAAACATTACAGAAACGAATTCGAAATAAGCTTTTACTTAACACTAATAACCTAAATGTACCCACAGAACCAGATTAACCCTTCTGATCCCCAAGTGGTACCCAGAGTCAGTATTGAGACAGAACCTAATTAAGACGACCGGTAACACCCCTAACAGTTCCTCCCCCCAAAGGTCGTCTTACAGATCTGGGTTTATCAGGATGCAGAGCATGAAAAGACCTAACAAGTCTAGGAGCATGAACATTTTTCTCAGGTTCCCAAGATCGCTCGGAAGGATCATAACCCTTCCAGTCAACCAAATAAAACAGGGCACCCCGAATCCTTTTGGAATCTAGAATGGCTTTCACCTCATACTCAACATGATCACCGACAATTACTGGCGGTGGTGGGTTATCAGCTCGAGTAGAAGGTTCAAAAGGTTTCAACAGAGAAACATGAAAAACAGGGTGAATAGCATATTCCTCAGGTAAAACTAATTTCACAGATACAGGGTTCAAAACTTTCTTAACTTCAAAAGGCCCAATATATCTAGGTTTCAATTTCCTGGGACCCTCCAACTGAATGTTCCTGGTGGATAACCATACCAACTGACCTTCCTTATACAAAGGAGCAGCTTTACGATGAGAATCTGCAGTCTTTTTCATAGAAAACTTACTTTTGACCCATTGTTTTCTAGCCTTTTCTTGAATATCCAACAGATGAGTCAACCTATCAGTAACTGCTGGCATAGACAATTGTTCATCAGGTAAGAGAATAGGAATAGATCTTGGATGTTGACCAGTGAGAAAATAAAAAGGAGAACAACCCAAAGCTGAATGAGTGGTGTTATTATAGGAAAATTCAGCCCACGGTAACACTTCATCCCAAGGGTGAGAGGAGGTAGTTAATAAACATCTTAAACCCTGTTCAACATGCTGATTCAATCTCTCCGTCTGACCATCCGTCTGTGGATGAAAAGAAGAAGACAGAGCCAACTCGATTCCCAAGAGTTTGCTGAGTTGTGACCAGAATTTAGAAATGAACTGAGGGCCCCTGTCCGAAATAATCTTTGAGGGCAGACCATGAAGTTTCACAATATTAGATAAAAATACAGCACTGAATTCAGTTGCCGAGGGAATCTTATGTAACGGGATAAAATGTCCCATTTTGGATAACAGATCCACCACCACAAGAACTGTAGTAAAACCATTAGATTTAGGGAGATCAGTAATAAAATCTAAACTGATTGTATGCCAAGGGTGAGGAGGAATAGTCATAGGACGAAGCAAACCCATTGGAACCTCATGTAAAGCCTTTTGACGAGAACAAACTGGACAGGCTTTCACAAAAAGTTGAATAATAGAAATCATTTTTTCCCACCAAAAATGACGTTGACACAAATCCAGGGTTTTGTTAATACCTGGATGTGCAGCAATCGCCAAATCATGATTCCATTGTATGACCTTATCCTGTAACTCTCTTGTGGGAATAAACAATTTGTCATTGTGATAGAAATACCCATCTCTAATAGAATTACCTTTTTTTAATAACCATTCATGAACATCAATTTTTTTTAATTCCATCTTAACAGAATCCAAAAAACTTTCTGAATGGATTTCAGCAGCAATTTTTTCTAAAGGCAAAATACTGGGGGGATCCTTAACAGAATTTAAATCTTTTTCACATACTAATCGTGAAAGTGTGTCAGATAACAACTGCTTTTTTCCAGGTCGATACATAATTAAAAAGTCAAATTCACTAAAGAACTGTAACCACCTCATCTGTCTAGGAGTAAAAGCCTTAACAGTGGAATAAAATTGTAAATTTTTATGGTCAGAATAAACAGTAATAGTGTGTTTAGCTCCCAAGAGGTGATGTCTCCATTCTTGAAAAACATCTTTAATGGCTAACAATTCACGTTCCGCAATCGTATAATTTTGCTCAGCTAAAAGCAATTTCCTAGAGAAAAAAGCAATAGGATGGAAGTGACCAGTATTTGCATCCTTTTGAAGCAACACCCCACCAATAGCAGTCTGTGAAGCATCTGCTTCCACAAAGAAAGGCCTATCAGGATCAGGATGAACCAAAATGGGAGCAGAGGTAAAAGCCTTCTTCAACAATGAAAATGCTTGATCAGCTTCTTCAGTCCAAGAGAAGACCTTTCCTTTTTTCAATAACTGGGTAATGGGAGTCACAATATCTGAAAACTTAGAAATGAATCGCCTATAAAAATTAGCAAATCCAAGAATTCTCTGCGTGTCTTTGATTGAAGTAGGAATTGGCCAGGTTAGAATTGCTTCAACTTTCTTTGGATCCATATGAATCCCCTCAGGTGATAAACAATAGCCGAGAAATTCCACTTGAGAAGCATTGAAAACACATTTTTCCAATTTAGCATATAGAGAATGATCTCTTAATTTCTGTAATACTAACTGAACATGTTGTACATGCTCTTCCATATTTTTAGAATAAATTAAAATGTCATCAATATACACGATGCAACAGACATCCAACAGATCATGCAAGACCTCATTAATAAAATATTGAAAGGCCGCTGGAGCGTTGCAAAGACCAAATGGCATAACCGTATATTCAAAAAGACCAAATTTCGTACGAAAAGCGGTCTTCCACTCATCACCTTCTTTGACTCTAATCAAATGATATGCTCCTCTAAGATCCAGTTTAGTATAAACACTAGAACCCTTAATTTGATTAAGAAGCACTGGAATCAAAGGCAATGGGTATCTATTCTTAATGGTTGCTTTATTAACCTTTCTGTAATCAATACAAGCCCTCAGATCCCCTGACTTCTTCGAAACGAAGAAAAGAGGAGACGAAACAGGAGAAGTAGAGTGTCGAATGAAACCTAACTCCAAAAGCTCATCCAAATACTTCCTTAAATAAACATTTTCAGGTTCGGTTAAGGCATAAATTCTACTACATGGTAGAATAGCACCAGGAACTAAATCAATTCTGCAATCAAAAATTCTGTGCGGTGGTAATTTGGTTGCTTCAACAGGATCAAAAACCTTAGAAAAATTTCTATACTCAACTGGAAGCCTATTATCTTCCGCAGTTAGAGCAGCACAAAAAAGGGGCATCACCGGATCTTTGGTTTCTTGATAACAGTGTAACTTACAAAAAGAAGACTCTAAAGTAACAGTCCTTTTAATCCAATCAATACTGGGATTATGTAATTCCAACCAAGGAATGCCTAAAATGACACCAAAACTTGGAGCATCAATAAGATCAAAAACCACTTTCTCAGTATGCCCATTATCTGCTACCAAAGTCAATGGTTCGGTGTTAAATTGAATCATACCAGAAGACAAAACCGAACCATCAACAGCTCTCACAGATTCAGGTTCTTCTTTGGTAATAAATTTCAAATTCAGTTTATGGGCAAACCCAATATCGAAAAAATTCCCAGTAGCCCCAGAATCCAAAAGTACAGGAATGCTATGTCTTTGAAGAGTAGTTAAGATAAAAACCATCCGAATAGTAAAATGTTTGGGAATATGTGTAGTCACATTAGTGACAAATTTGGAGATCTTAGAAGAAATTTTGCTCGAGGAAACGATCTCTGCTTTCCTCGAGAACTTCAGTTTTCCGACGGCTTAATGGGAAGAGTTTCAACAACTAAAACTTTCTTTTTTGCAGGTTTTACAGAACAATCCTTGGCAAAATGACCAGGTTTGCCACAATATAAACATAAATTGCCCTTACGTCTCCGTTCCTTTTCTTCAGGAGTTAAAGGCCCTTTGAATCCTCCCGGTAAAACAGATTCAGCAAAGACATTTTTAACATCTGACTCTTTTTTCTCAACTTTAACTAAAGGACTTCTAAAATCACTCCTAGTTTTCTCATTCCTACGCTCACCTAATCTGTGATCAAGTCTAACCACTAGATCCTGAAATTCCTTAAATCCATCAGGCAAATTCACTATGTGTGCAAGAGAATCTTTTAAATCATCTTTTAGACCTCTATAAAACAAAGAAATTCTCTTCTCCTCAGGCCAATGAGTTTCGGACAGGAGTCTATTAAAGGTAGTAATATAAGAGATTAAATCCTTGGTCCCTTGACGAAGACTCAATAACTCATTATCAGAAGACTGAATTAAAGTATGTTTAGCGAATAAACTGGACATAGCCAATTTAAAATTCTGCAAATTGTGAAGCAAAGGGTCATTATTATCTACTAAAGGCATGGCCCAATTTGCAGCCACCCCTCCCAGATAAGAAATTATAAATGCTACCTTAGCAGAATCAGAAGAAAAAATTTGAGGTTTACACATGAAGTGCAATTGACACTGACTAAAAAATGTTGCAAATCTGCTATTATCTCCAGTAAACCTTTCTGGGTTAGCCAAAGGAACAGGTGTAGGAGTAACCACAGTAACTTGAACTGGTTGTTTTTCAGCCCGATCTTCTGAAGTATGAGACTGAACAGCTTCAGCGCCAAACCTAGCTGGCGCTAAAACCGGTCTCTTCTCCTTAGAGGAATCCCTCCAGGTCGAGAATCCTGCCCTAGACTCATCTAGCTCCTGACGAAGCGATTGATTCTCTAAACGTAAATTTTCCATCTCCACAGTCAGCTTCTGCACTAACTGTGACAACTGCGAAGCATCCATGAGGGTGAGTTTGCAGACTCAAGAGGAAACGATTTTTAAATATGGGAAGATGGGCTTTGCCTACTGTTGAGGAGTCCTGCGAGACTCTTCTGACGTTTCCTCTTGAGCTGCGAACTCCCAACTCCCTCAAGGATCAACCAACCCAATCAGGACTTGGACACTGACTGGACTGACTTCTCCCCCAGGGAAAGGGGAAGTGGACAGAGAGACGCACAACAAATTATACAAGATTATATCTTCGGTTGCTTGCGTCTCTCTCAAGGAAGTGCTCCAGGCCGAAGACCTTTTTCTTAAGGGATGTTCAGCGATGCTTTCACGCTACACTGTGATGCAATATTAATAACAATTACTCAACTGTAGACTTCTGACCTTACTTACATAATCTACTGACATTGTGCTTACTGACCATTAATCCGTCTGGCCCTTGTTCACACTTTACTGGAGTTTTTTAAGTTTAACCTCTGGCTCTAATCTTGACACCTTCAAATAAACAAAACTTGTCAGAATAGCGTAACACTCTAGCTAAAACTTAACTAATTAGATTAATAGGATTAGTTTAAACTGAACTTAGGAACTTCATGCAGGGTCATACCTGAGTCTTTAATTACTTCTTCTGTAAGAGGGTTCTGCAGTAGGAAGACAGGAAATAACAGCCTACCTAAATTCACTCTGCTATCTAAGGTTATTATTCCTGCCTGACCTTATGAATATACCAACCCTTCTTATATAACTCTGTTAATTAACCAACATGTCACAGAATTATTCATACGAATTAGAATTGCCTATTTTACACTTTTGCCTTTATCAAGGCTTGTTTTTGTCTCAGTTATCTGCTTACAGAACTCTTAAAGTTGTACCATGCTTGACACTATGCAGCTATTAACATTAGTCTCTTTCTAAACACTCTTTGTATCACTTTGTCTCACAAGCGCTACTCTTGTGGTTAAGTAATGCCAACGCAACCTTACTAAAACCTTGCCTTTGCCAAGGCTTGTTTTCAGGTTTACTTAACACCTTGAGTAATCTCCTTTTTAAAAGCGTTCCAAGAATTTCCTCTAAATAGATCCTTGCCACATTAGCGCATTGTCTAAATGTCCGTGGCTTTTATTCAAAAAAGAAATCTCTTACTGTCTTTATTTTACAGTTTAGCAGAGCAGCGCTGCCAGGAGTCTCGAACTGTCCACAGCGAAGGAGCGAATAAACAAACCTCCCGGCTGCCTCAGGGAAGCTCTGAAGTCAGGTCGCGTCGTCTTTCTCTGAAGTCGTTCATCACCGACGCTGACAGCCAGGGCTTCAGGGAAGTAATTACACGGTTTAAACTAGGAACAGACTAAAGGGTTTAGAATCGTACACGCAGGGTTTTGCGGAGTACTAGGGTTTAAGGAAGGATCCTACACGGAGCAGAAGCTCTCGCCGGGCACAACGAAAGGCAAAGCGACTGACAGTTGGCAGAAGCGCATATTTATAGCTTCTGTCACGAGCCACTGCGCGCGCCTGTCACCTCGCATCTCCAAGCGCGAGGGCAGACACGAGCCTGTCTCCTAAGAGCGCACATTCTATAAACTTGCTCATCTCTAGAGGAAATGAACAAACAAGCATTGCCAAATGTAAATACAATCATAAACATTACAGAAACGAATTCGAAATAAGCTTTTACTTAACACTAATAACCTAAATGTACCCACAGAACCAGATTAACCCTTCTGATCCCCAAGTGGTACCCAGAGTCAGTATTGAGACAGAACCTAATTAAGACGACCGGTAACACCCCTAACAGCAGGCTTCCGGTGGGGAGCGGCTGCCATGATTGCTCGCGGAATGACCACGACGGAGCCACGAGATGGTGGTGCTCTCAGGCTGACGCCAGCTTTAGTCTGAAACATCTAGAAACAAGGTGGGGCTTTCATCGTTTGGGAAAAAAAAATGTTTTAATCCAATGAAAAGTGATATTTTTAGGTCATATGATCAAGCCTTCCATCATTAGGAAACCAAAAGTAAAATGAACCAATGAAAAGTTTTATAAAGAATTCACATGACCTGTTATGCTTACGTTACGCGCTGCTATAAAAAGCGTAGAAAATCCATTGGCACGTGAGGCGGCGTCAGTAGCGGACCGATGTGCGAATAGGCCGAAGGCAGCACAACGCGCCGAGATCCGGATGGCACCGAGGTGGTGTCCAGCAAGTTGCACTGGTGTGGCCATCCTACAATGCTGCGCCGAAAGTCGGCGTGGGGTGCCTGGGGGGGGGGGGAGGTGGCGCAAACTGGCCTCTCTCGCCTCCCCAGGTGGAGGCACCTGATGTGCAGTGCGGCGCCCCTTATCTTTTCACTCGCCGTCCAGCAGAGTTGCGCCCGCACTGTCTGCTACAGTAGGCCGAAGGCAGCACAACGCGCCAAGATCCGGATGGCACCGAGGTGGTGTCCAGCTAATTGCCGCACTGGTGTGGCCATCCTACAATGCTGCGCCGAAATTTGGCGTGGGGCGCCCCGTTGGCCTGTGAGGTCGCGTCAGTCAGTGGGGGCTGTTTGAGAAAGCAATGTGATGCTGTGCGTCACCCCCAAGATGGAGGCTCCTCGGCTGCAGTGGGGCGCCCCTTGGTGTTTCACTCGCTATCCAGCTGAGTTGCGTCCGCACTTGCGGCTACAGTAGGCCGAAGGAAGCACAACGCGCCGAGATCTGGATGGCACCGAGGTGGTGTCTAGCAAGTTGCCGCACTGGTGTGGCAATCCTACAATGCTGCGCCGAAAGTCCCATGGTCCGGCGGAACTTTTTTCCTTTTCCTTTCTGCATCTTGTCCCACAATCCGTTTAACCTTTAGACACGACCAGGTCCCTGAATGTGTGCAGGGGGACGCTATTGATTGAATCAAAATGGCGGCTTCACACAAAGCTGACTCAAGCGTTGCTGGTGATGCTATACAGACAAAAAATGGTTTTCAGTTTGTACATTCTTCAGGATTTTTCCATCCAAGTCTGCTTGAGAGTTTGTAGAACAATGGCTTTAGATCTTGCCCTCCCCTCTTTTGACTGTTGGTCTTGTTGCCTATCTCTTCTGTTGTCATTTAACTGAACCTTTTTTGACTGCCGAAAGGGGTTCTGGTCCGACCGCTGGTTGGTGGAGATATTTTGACTATATCCTGGACCTTCCCGGCCTCGCCCAAAATGGCGCCGGTATAAATGGGACTCGTAACTTCTTGTTGTGTACTGGTTGCACAACCTTGATATCACGAGATACGTATGCAGTTTTGAAGCACATGGCGGGCGGGAATGAGAATTGATTGAATATTTCGACATCCCTATTGATATTAAGTTCTGATGTGTTATTGATTACTGTACTATTGAAAGTTCGAATTAACGTCACCCATGGTACTTGCCCGCAAATGTATATCTAGATAATTTTATTGTAAGTGGCCCTGTCGTATTTTAATTACAAAATGTACGTCCACCGATTCCGCAACTGTTAGACACCTTAGTTCTTGCAACCTAATGGCCCGCTCGTTGCGTTCCTCTACAGTGTAAATGTCTCCTCATCATATACGATTCCAGTTTGCTCCGTGGCCGGCCCACGTGGTTATAGGCCCGTATTTGTATACTGACATTTTCACAATAAAGGTTTTTAAAACAAAACATGGTAGTAGTATTTACATTGGTAACGTTTTTCATTTTAGTTTCTGTTTTCGAATCAGTAAAAGGCAAGTGAAATAAAGCAGTCCAATTACATGACGGATAAAAGATATAATACGCAGGAACGCAGTAAAGATAAATGGTCAAGGGCTGTTGTGTTTTTTACTCCTGCAACATAAAGTGATCGATAAGAATCTGATATTCAGGCGTATCGGCGACTAAGACAGCAGGCCGAGCATCTTTTGCTCAACGGCTCCGTCATGGGACGAAGAAACGCCCTTTTGCTAGAAAAAGGAATATATTTTACTTGCAGGACAGTTGTAAATTTTCCGGGAAAATACATTAGCCTGGAACATTATAACATATATGTTTAAGAAAAAATAATGTTCGAAAGCAATAAAAAGCGTAATTTGTAGGTCATATGACCAAGCCTTTCATCATTAGTATAACAAAAGTAAAATGAACAAATGAAAAGTTTTATTAACAAGTCACATGACCTGTTATGCTTACGTTACGCGCTGCGCGCCGCGCCCCGGATCCCTTCCGGGAAGCTGCGCTTCGCGCACTGGAGTACTTCCGGGTGCGCTAACGCGGCGTGTCATATAACGCATTACGCGACAACGTAGGTCCAGAATATAGTCAAAATGTCTCCACCAACCAGCGGTCGGAACACAACCCCTTTCAGCAGTCTAAAAAGTTCTGTTAAATGACAACAGAAGGGACAGGCAACAAGAACCATCAGTCAAAGAGGGGAGGGCAAGTTCTTCCCTACCGGGTCACGTTGGGGCGCTACCGGAACTGATCGAATTGGTAGTCTACATTGTTTCTGGATTTTTCAGACTGAAGCTGGCGTTAGCATGAGAGCACCACCATCTCGTATCTCAGTCGTGGCCATTCCACGAGCAATCATGGCAGCCGCTCCCCACCAGAAGCCTGCGGAAGTCGGGGGCCCCCAAGACTTTTGTAGAGTCTTCAAGGCTCAGTGGACGCTTTCGAGAATGGGGCTCAAGCCCTAGCAGACAAGTGTCCGAGTTCCAAGGTGTCCCATGGCCATTTTAGTGGACCACGCCCAAATCTGAAGAGGCGGCCGCCATTTTGAGAGTCCTGTGGCAGCCGCCTATAGTTGCATCGCAAGAGCGGGAGCAACTCAACTACATGGTGAGCGAGACGCTGTAGTTGCAAGAGCGGGCAGTAAACAGCTGAATGGCGGAAGAGGCACAGTGTAGCAAAAGCGGGCGGAATGGCAACTGAAAAGGTAAAGGGGCGCCCCACTACAGCGTGTCTTCAGGTCAAACGGATTGTGGGATAAGGTCCAGAATGGAAGAGTCATCAAAAGGCAAAAAGTTCCGCCGGACCCCGGGAGCCGGCCGCCTATGTCGGGGGCGATCTTAGGCCACGCCAGGGCAACACGACTTGGGGAGGGGGCAGAAGTCAAGCGCACCCTCCCAGTCCGCGCCACCACACCGTATGTTGAAAATCTGAAGCCATCGTTCTACAAACTCTCAACCAGCCTTGGATGAAAAATCTTGAAGAATGTACAAACTGAAAACCAGTTTTTGTTTGCATAGCATCAGCAGCAACGCTTGCTATCAGAATGCATGAGTTTCATGCTCGATCGATTGAGCTAGCCGGATCAGGCAACAAAAAGTATAAAATAGTTATGTAAATAGTTATTTAATGAAATGTTTTACCCTGTTACTTTGCTGGTGTGTTGTATATATTTATAATATTTGCATAGAGTTTATCGTTATTTTGGGCGGGGTGGGTGGCTGAGCCGAGCTGTCTTGCAGCCATCATGGTGTGGAGCTCAGTTCATCTCACTAGTTTCGTATTTCTCATGAAGGGTTGTTCCTAATGTTTCTATTTTAGCGAGGTCAAAAAGAGATCCCATTAGTGGCCTACTGATTTTGCTCGATTATTTATTTTTTTTAACACGATTTTTCACTATCTGCAAAGACTAAACAGAGTATTGCGGCTTTGTGCTTGTTAGTAAATAGAGAATGAACCAAAGAGAATAAATTCTAAAATAGTAAATGCTTGGATAACAATCAATCAAACGGAGAGACAAGCAGGCACGACGGATTACAACGGGGGCAAAGGCCTGCGTTAACTACCCTTCACTATCTGCAAAGAGAGAGTACTTCTAAGAGAAAAGAGGGGGGGGGCAGCGTTTAAAGCACATCAGCGTGCATAAACACGAAACTGTTTTTACCTATCACGTACTTGACATTTGACAGCTTTTGATATTTGTTATTAAAAAACCATTGAAATTCAATGAAAAAACCATAGGTTTTAGCCCATATATAGTTAGGGATTAGCATTTTCAAAACCTTATTTTACTCGCATAAAACCATTGAAATTCGCATATATAGTTAGATGCGCTAACTATATATCGCGCACCCGCAATCCACTGCTGATGATGTCACATATTACATCATTCATGACATGCTCAGTGACATCACTGATGACATCACTGATGACATCTCAAATGACATCACTGATGACATCACTGATGACATCTCAAATGACATCACTGATGACATCACAGATGACAACATCCAGTGACTGTATGTTTCTGTAAAGTTAAAATATGTCTTACATATTGAAGAATGAGTGGATGTATAAGTGTCTGGATGAAGGATTTAGTAGGTGCATGACTGACTGTATGAGTGAGTGATTAAATGTGTCTCACTGAGTGCATGGGTTAGTGACTAAACTGTCTTAATTTGTGCATCATTATGTCTGTTGTTCTGTAAACTGCTGCATGTGTTGATCAGTAGCTATATGAGTAACTATATGGGTTATTGATTGGTTGCCCAAGTATTTGTATGGGAGACTGAGTGTGTGTGGGGGTGGCTGGGAGGTGTATGACTCTGTGCATAGATGTGTGAGCAGTTGATTCACTAGATGTATGGGTTCAAAAGTGCATGTGGAAACAGCTGTATGGGCGCTTGACTGTGTGCATGAGTGTATTGGTGATGAATGAAAATCTCAGTGCTACATGTCAAAGTAAGTACATATGTAAAACACAGTACATGTGAGAGTTGACATATATAAATAACTGTGCATAAGAGCCAGTGAATGTGTGAGTGGCTGTATGGATCATTGTGAACTTGTATCAGGGATTGTATAAGGGAGTAAATATGTGTTAGTATATGTTTGAATAAGTAAGGTGTGTATAACTGTATAGTAGAGGAAATGGAGGTGTGATTGATTCTTTGCATGACTGACTAGGTGTGTGAGTAACTCCATGGATGAGTGACAGTCTGTGAGTGTCTGTTTACACTGAGTGTATCTAAGGTTATATTAGAGTCTGAAGAGGTTCATCGTATTATCACATGAATTATTTCATCAGTGATGTGATCAGTGATGTCATCAGTGATGTCATCAGTGATGTCATTTGAGATGTCATCAGTGATGTCATTTGAGTTGTCATCAGTGATGTCATCAGTGATGTCACTGAGCATGTCATGAATGATGTAATATGTGACATCATCAGCAGTGGATTGCGGGTGCGCGATATATAGTTAGCGCATCTAACTATATATGCGAATTTCAATGGTTTTATGCGAGTAAAATAAGGTATGCGAGTAAAATAAGGTTTTGAAAATGCTAATCCCTAACTATATATGGGCTAAAACCTATGTTTTTTTCATTGAATATATATATATATATATATATATATATATATATATATATATATATATTCACTAAATAAAAACATAGGTTTTAGGGGTGTTATAGTTAGCTACACATTTCACTCGTATAAAACCATTGAAATTCCTAACTCGCGTGCCTGTAATCCACTGCTGATGTCACATATTACATCATTTATGACATGGTCAGTGACATCACTGATGACATCACTGATCACATCTCAAATGACATCACTGATGACATCACTGATGACATCTTTCAGTGAAAGTGGTTTGGTTCGTTAATTAAATATGTGTTTTTTATATTACCTACTGGCGGTTGCCAGTAGGTATATATAGTTAGGATTTTTTCTCTATGGAACTTTTGAAAAGTCTATGCATAATAAGTTTGGCGTTTGTGGACGGAATCGGCTGAAATTGTCAGGAAAATGGCACATTTTGTTTCTGAGTAGCCCCTAAAAATTTGGGGGGGTTCCTTCAAGGGGGGGCCGAGAAAAAAGGGGGGTCCCAAAACGCGTTTTTCCCATTCATTTTTCCATAGGGCGTTTGGCCTCACTTTTAGCTCGAACGGCTGAATGGATTTGCACGAAACTTGGCAAAATTGTAGGGACTGTTAGCCTGATGTGCCTTTGCTGGGTCTCAATATATGTGCTCCAGTGGATTTTGAGAAATTAACGTCGTTTAAAAAAACAGATATATCTGTGACAGCGTCCCGGATAGCGCTCCAGCTCGCGTACTTTTCGCGTAACGGAGCTTTGCGAAGCGAAGCTGATTGGCTCTCCGGTGTCTGTCAACATTCTAAACAGTCCGTAGCGGCCGCCATCTTGTCTATCGGTAGGAAAAAAGGGGGGTCCCAAAACGCGTTTTTCCCATTTATTTTTCCATAGGGCGTTTGGCCTCACTTTTAGCTCGAACGGCTGAATGGATTTGCACGAAACTTGGCAAAATTGTAGGGACTGTTAGCCTGATGTGCCTTTGGTGGGTCTCAATATATGTGCTCCAGTGGATTTTGAGAAATTAACGTTTAAAAAAAAGATATATCTGTGACAGCGTCCCGGATAGCGCTCCAGCTCGCGTACTTTTCGCGTAACGGAGCTTTGCGAAGCGAAGCTGATTGGCTCTCCGGTGTCTGTCAACATTCTAAACAGTCCGTAGCGGCCGCCATCTTGTCTCTCGGTAGGATCGAGAGACAAGAGGAGGCCAAATTGAAGAGGGAAATGAAGGAAAGGGGGCAAGGTAGACCCCTTCTGAGCCCCTAGGATTGATGAGGGGGATATTAAAGTGCCCCGCGGGGCCAAAAAAAAATAAAAAAAAATTGTGTTTCGTTTTAATTAAATTACAAGATGGAGGAAAAACAATGTAGGAAATGGGTATAAGGGGGTACGGGAGACGTATCCTGACCCCCTATGTTTTCTGAGGGTGGCTGAGGATGCTCATATATGTTGATACTTGTCTTCCAGCGGCTGCGCGTGAGCGTTTTTTTTCTTTTTTTTGCTGCGTGACGTCTGTTAACGTTTGATTCGAAGGAAATCAGGAAGTGTTGACCGCCATTTTGAAACAGCGAGTAAATATATTGTTAAAAATAATTGTTATAAATTAATCCGTATTGATAAACCTTGTCTGCGCCATCTTGCTTTTTTTCCAATGCCACACTTTTGTCGTGCACGGTAGTCATTTTAGATGCCTTGACCAGACCCACTCTCTGCACGACGCCGAATGTGACGTCTGTTAACGTTCGATTCGAAGGAAATCAGGAAGTGTTGACCGCCATTTTGACACTGCGAGTAAATATATTGTTAAAAATTAATTGTTATAAATTAATTCGTATTGATAAACATTGTCTGCGCCATCTTGCTTTTTTTCCAATGCCACACTTTTGTCGTGCACGGCAGCCATTTTAGATGCCTTGACCAGACCCACTCTCTGCACGCCGCCGATCCTTAGCATGGCTCCCCACCCTCGCAAGCATCTCCCCCACGCACTGGTCACCCCCGCTCTCTGTCTTATGCATGGGCCATAAACCTCCCCCCATTTGTGCTGCTCTTCCCTGAGAATCACACCCTGTGCCCGCCCGACACCACCCTTTCACCCTATTCACTACCGCACCCTCTGACACTCCTCTTCCTCTGTGTCCGATTGTCCAGGCCGGTCCCAGGCTATCACCTAGCCCTGCGGATGTAGTTTATGGCCCCAACTGTAAAGAATCACCCCTCTTCAAAGGAGTTACAGTAGATCAAGGCCCCCACCCCATGAGATCCGTCACACCACACGCGTTCCTACTATCTGATAACGATCCTGTATTGTGATTGGGGAGGGGATTCTCACTGTAAGGGTGTGTAGGACCGAGCCTGAAGCGGAAGATTCCAGGGATGCCATTTTGTACATCAAAGTCTTCACAATTATGTGTCACATTAAAAATATATAGCACTCCAACAAAGTGGTAGGTTTATAACACTTTAATAACTTATAAATATATACATCGCAACAAAAACAGTAAACACCTTAAAATTTTTTTATTAAAACAGAAGCAACAATGGTCAGTAGCGGTCTGTTGTGCGAATAGTTTCAAGGCAGCACAACGTGCTGAGTTGTGGACGGCACCCAGGTGAAGAACCATCCCTTCTTTAAACCCCATGGTGACCAACTATAGTTTATTTTCTATTTCGTTCCCTTGCCATAACAAAATAAAAGTCGTGGGTTATTTATGGAAGGGAAGACTTTTTGTTTCTTCCAATTTTTAAAAAAAAAAAAAGGTTTAAGGAAAGGCAATCCTTAATGTGCATGTTTCCACAGAAATTTGCCTTTGAAAACTAGAGGCAATATTTAAGGTCGAAATCTGTATTTTGTTTTTGGATACACATGTTATTTGTGTCTGTGTATTCATTTTTATGCATGACTTTATATGGAATGGTTAAAATAACTTATGATGCAACTTAACAGGAAAGATCACAAACATTTCAATGAGTGCTATGTCCCAGGTTTTACATAAAGTAGTGTTTACCTAGAGTGGTGCTGTGTAGGACACTCTGAATGGAAATTAACCAGAACTATAACCATAACAACAACAACAACAATATATATAACTTTTATGCCCAAATTACTGAAAAAAATTTAGCTAATCTGCTAAAGGGGGGAGTCGCCATTTCTTTTGATAATTTATTCACCCATCCCTAACCTCTCTAATCTCCATTACAATGTGTTTGTTGCTGTCGCTAGCTGATGAAAAAACTAAAGTGATAACTTCCTCATCCTTAATTTGTCTTTCTTTGTTCCTTAAGATGTCATCTGTGTCAACCTCTTCCGAGAATGCTGATGCGTTAGGGATTTCCTTGTGTTTCTTAATAGCATTGGTGTCTGCACACTTCTTTGTCAATTCTGTGAACATGACAGCTGCTTCATAGACAGACGATAAATGTCCAAAATGGCGCCCAAAATGGCGCCGGTATAAATGGGACTCGTAACTCCTTGTTGTGTACTGGTTGCCCAACCTTGATATCACGAGATACGTATGCAGTTTTGAAGCACATGGCGAGCAGGGACGAGAATTGATTGAACATTTTGACATCCCTATTGATATTAAGTTCTGATGTGTTATTGATTACTGTACTATTGAAAGATCGAATTAACGTCACTCATAGTACTTGCCCGCTTTTGCTGCACTGTGCCTCATCAGTAGCGGTCTGTTGTGCGAATAGTCCCACGGCAGCAGAACGCGCTATCTGGACGGCACCCAGGTGATGTCCAGTAAGTTGCCGCACTGGTTTTGGTATCCTACAATGCTGCTCCGAAAAACGGCGTGGGGCGCCCCGGGGGGGGGGGAGGCGGCGTGAACGGGCCTCCCCAGGTGGAGGCTCGTCTGCTGTAGTGGGGCGCCCCTTTACCGTTTCAGTTGCCATTCCGCCAGCTTTTGCTACACTGTGCCTTTTCCGCCATTCAGCTGTTTACCGCCCGCTCTTGCGGCTACAGCGTCTCGCTCACCATGTAGTTGAGTTGCTCCCACTCTTGCGGTGCAGCGTTAGGCGGCTGCCACAGGACTCTTAAAATGGCGGCCGGCTCTTCGGATTTGGGCCTGGTCCACTAAAATGGACCTGGGACACCTTGGAACTCGGACGCTTGTCTGCTAGGGCTTGGGCTCCATTCTCGAAAGCGTCCCCTCAGCCTTGAAGATTCTACAAAAGTCTTGGGGGCCCCCGACTCCCGCAGGCTTGCGGTGGGGAGCGGCTGCCATGATTGCTTGCGGAATGGCCACGACGGAGCTACGAGATGGTGGTGCTCTCATGCTGACGCCAGCTTTAGTCTGAAACTTCCAGAAACACTGTAGACTATCAATTCGATGAGTTCCGGTGGAGCCCCAATGTGACCCGGTAGGGAAGAACTTGCCCTCCCCTTTTTTGAGTGATGGTTCTTGTTGCCTGTCCCCTCTGTTGTCATCTAACGGAACCTTTTTTGATTGCCGAGTGAGAAAAAAAAAGGTGGGTCTTTCATCGTTTGGGAAAAAAAATGTTTTAATCCAATGAAAAGTGTTATTTTTAGGTCATATGATCAAGCCTTCCATCATTAGGAAACCAAAAGTAAAATGAACCAATGAAAAGTTTTATTAACAAGTCACATGACCTGTTATGCTTACGTTACGCGCTGCGCGCCGCGCTCTGGATCGTTTCCGGGAAGCTGCGCCTTGCGCACCGGAGCACTTCCGGGTGCGCTAACGCAGCGCGTCATTACGCGACAACGCAGGTCCAGAATATAGTCAAAATGTCTCCACCAACCAGCGGTCGGAATACAACCCTTTTCAGCAGTCCAAAAAGTTCTGTTAAATGACAACAGAAGGGACAGGCAACAAGAACAATCAGTCAAAGAGGGGAGGGCAAGTTCTTCTCTACCGGGTCACGTTGGGGCTTCACCGGAACTGATTGAATTGATAGTCTACAGTGTTTCTGGATGTTTCAGACTGAAGCTGGCGTCAGCATGAGAGCACCCAAATCTAAAACAGTAAATGCTTGGATAACAATCAATCAAATGTAGAGGGAAGCAGGCACGACGGGTTACAATGGGGGCAAAGGCTTACGTTACCTACCCTTCACTATCTGCAAAGAGAGAATACTCCTAAAAGAAAAGAGGAGGGGGGGGCAGCGTACAAAGCACATCAGCGTGCATAAATACGAAAATGTTTTTACCTACCACGTACTTGACATTTTACAGCTTTTGATATTTGCTATTAAAAAACCATTGAAATTCACTGAAAAAACCATAGGTTATAGACCATATATAGTTAGGAATTAGCATTTACAAAACCTTAATTTACTCGCACAAAACCATAGAAATTCGCATATATAGTTAGTTGCAATAACTATATATCGCGCACCCGCAATCCACTGCTGATGATGTCACATATTACATCATTCATGACATGGTCAGTGACATCACTGATGACATCACTGATGACATCACTGATGACATCACTGATGACATCACTGATGACATCACTGATGACATCTCATTTGACATTACTGATCACATTACTGATAATATCATTCATGTGATAATACGATGAACCTCTTCAGACTCTAATATAACCTTAGATACAATCAGTGTAAACAGACACTCACAGATTGTCACTCATCCATGGAGTTACTCACCCATCTAGTCAGTCATGAAAAGAATAAATCACTCCTCCATTTCCTCAACTATACAGTTATACACACCTTACTAATTCAAACATATTCTAACACATATTTACTCTCTTATACAATCGCTGATACAAGTTCACAATGATTCATAAAGCCACTCTCACATTCACTGGCTCTTATGCTCAGTTATTTATATATGTCAACTCTCACATGTACTGTGTTTTACATATGTACTTACTTTGACATGTAGCACTGAGATATCCATTCACTCACCAATACACTCATGCACACAGTCAACTGCCCATACAGCTGTTTCCACATGCACGTTTGAACCTGTACATCTAGTGAATCAACTGCTCACACATCTATGCACAGAGTCATACACCTCCCAGCCACCCACACACATACTCAGTCTCCCATACAAATACTTGGGCAACCAATCAATAACCCATAAAGTTACTCATATAGCTACTGATTAACACATGCAGCAGTTTACAGAACAACAGACATAATGATGCACAAATTAAGACAGTTTAGTCACTAACCCATGCACTCAGTGAAACACATTTAATCACTCTCTCATACAGTCAGTCATGCACCTACTAAATCCTTCATCCAGACACTTATACATCCACTCATTCTTCAATATGTAAGACATATTTTAACTTTACAGAAACATACAAACACTGGTTGATGTCATCAGTGATGTCATCAGTGATGTCATCAGTGATGTCATCAGTGATGTCATGTGAGATGTCATCAGTGATGTCACTGACCATGTCATGAATGATGTAATGTGTGACATCATCAGCAGTGGATTGCGGGTGCGCGATATATAGTTATTGCAACTAACTATATATGCGAATATATATATACATAAAAATATCTTAAAAGTGGTACATACAATAGAAATTAAAAAAAGATATGCAACAAATATACATAAGTTTGCATCCATGAGATAAAAAGACAATAAAACATTGGAATATGTACAATTAAAAAGAATTGAATTAGTATGTACAGTTAAAAAGGAATTAAATGGATACAGAAAGCCTATCCGATCGGATCAACCAAGATCATTTTAAAAATGTTGAGACGCCACATACTACTATATATATATATATATATATATATATATATATATATATATATATATATATATATATATATATATATATATATATATATATGTCTGGAACTTCGTAATTCGGCAAGAAATACTGGAAGCCAAAGAAACGAAAACGGACCCACTCAGGTTGATTCAAACGCTTATTTTTATTTTCTGTGCACCCTCTCGTCCGCCATGACGCGTTTCGGGCCCTGGAGCCCTTGATCACATGACATGGTCAGATTTCACCCAGTGATTTGTAGTGCCGGACTAGTCACATGGCTCCAAGCCTATAGAGATAAAGAAAATACTTCAGCCTAGACCGGACTATTTGTCATTCAACTTTTTGCGTTAAATTTACATTTTAAAACCTTAATTCATTTATACAGTATATCCCACGAACTGTGCAACATTTCGCAATAAATACAATAAATATTTAAAATAAATATTTACATATATGCAAAATCACAATACACCTATATACAAAAATTAATAAAAATCAATGTACAAACTTCAGTGCATGTTGGCTTAACAAAGTGCATAGTGCAAATTATCCAAAGGGAATCAACTGTTTTTTAAGGTTTCAAATAATATTGTCCAAGTGGGCATTCTCAACATAGTTCCGGACCACTGCATCTATACTGCTTGGGTTTTTCCATGTTATCCTTGCACCACGAAAAGAAATTATGTGATTACCCCTATTTTTGTGTTCTATTGTATAAAATCTGGCAGTACTTGATGACATAGCTTGTTCTGACGATTCTATAGTTCTGATCCATTTATGCTGCTCCACTAACTGTTTCATATACCCTGCTTATGATGTTATTACAGATGTAAGCAGGTATATAAATCCTCAGTCGCATTGAGGCCATACGGAGTCTTGGTGTGAAGCTCAAGGATATAGCGAGTTTCTAGTACTCTTAAGCGTGCTTCTCTGTTTCCTCCTCTGCGCAATTGCTGCACCATATCTATTGCATAGTATTTCAGGCAGTTTACATCTCCCTTGTGGCATAGATTGACATGCCTGGCCACAGGGTAGGCTTCATCCTTATTAGTCACCGCCCTCATATGCTGCAATATACGTTTGTGGACTTGTAACTTGGTGCTACCAACGTAGCAAAGTCCACACACGCATTCCAAAACATAGATAACATAATCTGACTTACAGGTTATCTTTTTGGAAATGGGAATTTCTGTCTCACTAAATGGAGACCTATACGATGTTTTGTTCTTCCCTATGGTGCATGCCTTGCACACTGCACATTTAAGGAAACCCTTGCTTTTGCCTAGCCATTTAACACGGGATGGTACCTCCGGGCTACTCCTGACTAGCATATCATTCATGGACCTAGCACGGCTGTATGTGATTGCAGGGAAAATTGCCAGTGTTTTACCAATCACAGGGTCCCCTGTGATTATATGCCAGTTTTTCTTGACCATGTTCTCTATTTGTCTATGCTGGCAACTGTATCCCAAAATAAATCTGGGTTGGCCCTCTGCTGTATTCAATATTGTATGTTCTGCCCCTGTTGATAATATAGGGGACAATACAGCTTTGTTGGCCCTTTCCATAGCTTTTGACACCACATTATCTGTATAGCCTCTCTGTAAGAATCTTGCCTTACTCTCTTTTTGTGCTGCTAAACATGCTGCATCTGCGCTACATATTCTTCTAATCCTTAGCATTTCCCCATAGGGGATGCTTCGGATTAAGTGGTTGGGGTGCTGGCTAGAGGCATGGAGGATTGTGTTGCCTGCAGTTTCTTTGCGATGTAATTTTGTCTGCAGTTTCCCTTCCTCTACATAAACCTCTACATCAAGAAAATTGACCATATTTCCACTAATAGTGCCTGTGAAGTTTAAATTCAATTCATTCTTGTTAATATTGCTAATGAATTGCTCAGCTTCACTCGCTGTCCCCTTCCAGATTATAAACAAATCGTCTATAAATCTGTACCACGATATCACTTTGCTAGACATGATCTCACTGTAGACATTGCACAGGACCTGCTCCTCCCACAGCCCCATGTGCAAACATGAGTAACTGGGGGAGAAGCAGGCCCCAATTGCTACTCCCCGCAATTGCTGGAACATTTGATTTTGGAAGAGAAAATAGTTGTTATTAAGACACATTTCCAACATCTCCACCAACATGATGTTATGTTCCAACATACATACAGGTCTTTTGCTAAGAAAGTGTTTCACTGCCCTCACTCCATCGGCATGATTAATGCTCGTATAGAGAGCAGTAACATCTAGTGTGACCAGTAGATATTCTGTACTCCACACCACAGATTTTATTTTTTGCAAAAAGTCCATAGTGTCTCTAATATATGAAGGCAGGGATTTCACAAAATCTTGGAGAAAATGATCGATATATCTGGACACCTTTTCAAATGTCCCCCCACACGCTGAAATTATGGGTCTCCCAGGTGGCTTAGCACTGTCCTTGTGAAGCTTGGGAATCAGGTAGAACACAGGAGTTACAGGATGATTAGTCTTTAAAAATTTCAACTCATCCCCACTCAGGAGTCCTTGTCCTCTCCATGTATAAAGTTTTGTGTTCAACTTATCCCATGCTTGTTTGAATGCCATTCGATCACATCTGTTATAGCACATCCTGTCGCCTATATATATATATATATATATTCACTGAAAAAACCATTGGTTATAGACCATATATAGTTAGGAATTAGCATTTACAAAACCTTGAAAATTCACTGAAAAAACCATAGGTTATAGACCATATATAGTTAGGAATTAGCATTTAAAAAACCTTATTTTACTCACACAAAACCATTGAAATTCGCATATATAGTTAGTTGCACTAACTATATATCGCGCACCCGCAATCCACTGCTGATCATGTTACATATTACATCATTCATGACATGGTCAGTGACATCACTGATGACATCACTGATGACATCTCAAATGACATCACTGATGACATCACTGATGACATCATTCATGTGATAATACGATGTACCTCTTCAGACTCTAATATAACCTTAGATACACTCTGTGTAAACAGACACTCACAGACTGTCACTCATCCATGGAGTTACTCACACACCTAGTCAGTCATGCAAAGAATCAATCACACCTCCATTTCCTCAACTATACAGTTATACACACCTTACTTATTCAAACATATACTAACACATATTTACTCTCTTATACAATCCCTGATACAAGTTCACAATGATCCATACAGCCACTCACACATTCACTGGCTCTTATGCACAGTTATTTATATATGTCAACTCTCACATGTACTGTGTTTTACATATGTACTTACTTTGACATGTAGCACTGAGATATCCATTCACTCACCAATACACTCATGCACACAGTCAACCGCCCATACAGCTGTTTCCACATGCACTTTTGAACCCATACATCTAGTGAATCAACTACTCACACATCTATGCTCAGAGTCAGACACCTCCCACCACCCACACACACACTCAGTCTCCCATACAAATACTTGGGCAACCAATCAATAACCCATATAGTTACTCATATAGCTACTGATCAACACATGCAGCAGTTTACAGAACAACAGACATAATGATGCACAAATTAAGACAGTTTAGTCACTAACCCATGCACTCAGTGAGACACATTTAATCACTCACTCATACAGTCAGTCATGCACCTACTAAATCCTTCATCCAGACACTTATACATCCACTCATTCTTCAATATGTAAGACATATTTTAACTTTACAGAAACATACAGTCACTGATGACATCATCCAGTGAATGTGGTTTGGTTTGTTAATTAAATATGTCTTATATATATATATATATATATATATATATATTCACTGAAAAAAACATAGGTTATAGACCATATATAGTTAGGAATTCGCATTTACAAAACCTTATTTTACTCACACAAAACCATTGAAATTCCATATATAGTTAGTTGCACTAACTATATATCGCGCACCCGCAATCCACTGCTGATGATGTCACATATTACATCATTCATGACATGGTCAGTGACATCACTGATGACATCACTGATGACATCTCAAATGACATCACTGATGACATCTCAAATGACATCACTGATGACATCACTGATGACATCTCATTTGACATTACTGATCACATCACTGATGATATCATTCATGTGATAATACGATGAACCTCTTCAGACTCTAATATAACCTTAGATACAATCAGTGTAAACAGACACTCACAGACTGTCACTCATCCATGGAGTTACTCACACACCTAGTCAGTCATGCAAAGAATCAATCACACCTCCATTTCCTCAACTATACAGTTATACAAACTTTACTTATTCAAGCATATACTAACACATATTTACTCTCTCATACAATCCCTGATACAAGTTCACAATGATCCATACAGCCACTCACACATTCACTGGCTCTTATGCACAGTTATTTATATATGTCAACTCTCACATGTACTGTGTTTTACATATGTACTTACTTTGACATGTAGCACTGAGATATCCATTCACTCACCAATACACTCATGCACACAGTCAACCGCCCATACAGCTGTTTCCACATGCACTTTTGAAACCATACATCTAGTGAATCAACTGCTCACACATCTATGCACAGAGTCATACACCTCCCAGCCACCCACACACACACTCAGTCTCCCATACAAATACTTGGGCAACCAATCAATAACCCATACAGTTACTCATATAGCTACTTATCAACACATGCAACAGTTTACAGAACAACAGACATAATGATGCACAAATTAAGACAGTTTAGTCACTAACCCATGCACTCAGTGAGACACATTTAATCACTCACTCATACAGTCAGTCATGCACCTACTAAATCCTTCATCCAGACACTTATACATCCACTCATTCTTCAATATGTAAGACATATTGTAACTTTACAGAAACATACAGTCACTGGATGTTGTCATCAGTGATGTCATCAGTGATGTCATTTGAGATGTCATCAGTGATGTCATCAGTGATGTCACTGACCATGTCATGAATGATGTAATATGTGACATCATCAGCAGTGGATTGCGGGTGCGCGATATATAGTTAGTGCAACTAACTATATATGGAATTTCAATGGTTTTGTGTGAGTAAAATAAGGTTGTGTAAATGCGAATTCCTAACTATATATGGTCTATAACCTATGGTTTTTTCAGTGAATTTTCAAGGTTTTGTAAATGCTAATTCCTAACTATATATGGTCTATAACCTATGGTTTTTTCAGTGAATTTTCAAGGTTTTGTAAATGCTAATTCCTAACTATATATGGTCTATAACCTATGGTTTTTTCAGTGAATATATATATATATACATACATATATAAACATATATCATCTGTATATCTATATAAATACAAACATAAATGCATGCATACATATACTTATATGCATACAGATGCATGTTATTTACATGAAAGTTGAAAAAACACTAATAAAAGCAAAGCTAAAAAGCCACCTCATTACAAACAGAATGGCTTTAACTTAAACGAGGGCGAGATCTATTGCATTTTCAATGCTTGTTTACTTTGGTTCCATCAAGAAGGCATTCAGATGTGTCACACATTTGCTATAAATTCTGAATGTTAGCACTCTAGTTGCACATTAGATCACTGTAGTAAAGCTACTGCTCACCAGGGACGTCTGCTGCTGGTATTCAAAGTGCATGTTTCAGTCTGCATGTCAGATTTTTTTTAATGAAATAGAAGAGGATTTGAGAAGTCACTCAAAATGATCCCTAATTTTTCTTTCTGAAGCACTAATCATACTTTCTATGGCAATATTAACCCCCTCATGTTGTTCCTTTTTAAATTGAGTGTTTTCAGACTTACCACTTCATTCCAATCAAGATGGCTTCTGGTGTGCCATACTTTTGTCATAAGTAAGACTGTTAGCGCTCTAGTTGTTCTTTAGAACACTCTGGGACATTCTGTCATTGGGCTATACTTGGGGTACATCTGGGTGATATTTGGGCTACATTTAGGCTCTTTTGTCTCTGGTGGCCATCTTGGGAGACTGTATGTCAGAATTTTTTAATGAAATTGAAGAGGGTTTGAGAAGTCACTCAAAATGTGCCCTAATTTTTCTTTCTGCAGCACTAATCATAATTCATATGGCAAAATATACCCCCTCATTTTGTTCCTTTTTAAATTAAATGTTTTAAGAGTTACCACTTTATTCCAATCAAGATGGCTTCAGGTGTGCCATACCTTTGTAATAAGTAGGACTGTTAGCGCTCTAGTTGTTCTTTAGAACACTCTGGGACATTCTGTCATTGGGCTATACTTGGGCTACATCTGGGTGATATTTGGGCTACATTTGGGCTCTTTTGTCTCTGGTGGCCATTTTGGGAGACTGCATGTCAGAATTTTTTAATGAAATAGAAGAGGATTTGAAAAGTCACTCAAAATGTGCCCTAATTTTTCTTTCTGCAGCACTAATAATACCTTCTATTGCATAATATACCCCCTCATTTTGTTCCTTTTTAAATTAAATGTTTTAAGAGTTACCACTTTATTCCCATCACGATGGCTCCAGGTGTGCTATACCTTTGTAATACGTAGGACTGTTAGCGCTCTAGTTGTTCTTTAGAACACTTTAGGAGGCTGCAGTAGAGCACAAAGGAATCAACTGACAGTCTCTGTCCTTGTTGGATGTACATGTTTTACTGAGAATGTCAGACTTCATTTTCACATGACTGAGAAAGATAATGTGAATTTACAGAAAATATGCTTTCAGTTTAGCTTATAGATCCCCTTCCAAACCACTGTGGGAAAATCATGAGATATTAGTTTTCTTTCAAACAATATTCATGATATCACAGCAGAAGGTTTTTTCACATGGTAAAATCACCTTAGAACCCACCACAATTCCTAAAACGAGTATGGTACCATCAACAAATGATTTATAATGTAACTAAAGTCCTAAAACCCTCTATTAACTACAATGCTTTTTAATGAGGTGCTATCATGTATATTGGTCCCAAGATGGCTGCCAACACTTCTTGGATGAAGTGCTGACAGCCAATCAGATCAGATGTGTGGTTAGGCTCCGCCCAGATATATATCTTTTTTTGAACCTAAATTACTCAAAATCCACTGAAGCACATATATTGAGACCTAGCAAAGGCACATCGGGCTAACAGTCCCTACAATGTTGCCAAGTTTCGTGCAAATCCATTCAGCCGTTCGAGCTAAAAGTGAGGCCAACCGCCCTATGGAAATTAACATGGGAAAAACGCGTTTTGGGACCCCCCTTTTTTCTCGGCCCCCCCTTGATGAAACCCCCCCAAATTGTCAGGGGCTGCTCAAAAACAAAATGTTCCATTTTCCTGAAAATTTCAGCCAATTCCGTCCACAAACGCCAAAGTTATTAGACATGGAATTTTCAAAAATCCCATAGAGAAAAAATCCTAACTATATATACCTACTGGCGACCGCCAGTAGGTAATATATATATATATATATATATATATATATATATATATATATATATATATATATATATATATATATATATATATTCACTGAAAAAACCATAGGTTATAGACCATATATAGTTAGGAATTCGCATTTACAAAACCTTATTTTACTCACACAAAACCATTGACATTCCATATATAGTTAGTTGCACTAACTATATATCGCGCACCCGCAATCCACTGCTGATGATGTCACATATTACATCATTCATGACATGGTCAGTGACATCACTGATGACATCACTGATGACATCTCAAATGACATCACTGATGACATCTCAAATGACATCACTGATGACATCACTAATGACATCTCATTTGACATTACTGATCACATCACTGATGATATCATTCATGTGATAATACGATGAACCTCTTCAGACTCTAATATAACCTTAGATACAATCAGTGTAAACAGACACTCACAGACTGTCACTCATCCATGGAGTTACTCACACACCTAGTCAGTCATGCAAATAATCAATCACACCTCCATTTCCTCAACTATACAGTTATACAAACTTTACTTATTCAAACATATACTAAGACATATTTACTCTCTTATACAATCCCTGATACAAGTTCACAATGATCCATAGAGCCACTCACACATTCACTGGCTCTTATGCACAGTTATTTATATATGTCAACTCTCACATGTACTGTGTTTTACATATGTACTTACTTTGACATGTAGCACTGAGATATCCATTCACTCACCAATACACTCATGCACACAGTCAACCGCCCATACAGCTGTTTCCACATGCACTTTTGAAACCATACATCTAGTGAATCAACTGCTCACACATCTATGCACAGAGTCATACACCTCCCAGCCACCCACACACACACTCAGTCTCCCATACAAATACTTGGGCAACCAATCAATAACCCATATAGTTACTCATATAGCTACTTATCAACACATGCAACAGTTTACAGAACAACAGACATAATGATGCACAAATTAAGACAGTTTAGTCACTAACCCATGCACTCAGTGAGACACATTTAATCACTCACTCATACAGTCAGTCATGCACCTACTAAATCCTTCATCCAGACACTTATACATCCACTCATTCTTCAATATGTAAGACATATTTTAACTTTACAGAAACATACAGTCACTGGATGTTGTCATCAGTGATGTCATCAGTGATGTCATTTGAGATGTCATCAGTGATGTCATCAGTGATGTCACTGACCATGCCATGAATGATGTAATATGTGACATCATCAGCAGTGGATTGCGGGTGCGCGATATATAGTTAGTGCAACTAACTATATATGGAATTTCAATGGTTTTGTGTGAGTAAAATAAGGTTTTGTAAATGCGAATTCCTAACTATATATGGTCTATAACCTATGGTTTTTTCAGTGAATTTTCAAGGTTTTGTAAATGCTAATTCCTAACTATATATGGTCTATAACCTATGGTTTTTTCAGTGAATTTTCAAGGTTTTGTAAATGCTAATTCCTAACTATATATGGTCTGTAACGTATGGTTTTTTCAGTGAATATATATATATACATACATATATAAACATATATCATCTGTATATCTATATAAATACAAACATAAATGCATGCATACATATACTTATATGCATACAGATGCATGTTATTTACATGAAAGTTGAAAAAACACTAATAAAAGCAAAGCTAAAAAGCCACCTCATTACAAACAGAATGGCTTTAACTTAAACGAGGGCGAGATCTATTGCATTTTCAATGCTTGTTTACTTTGGTTCCATCAAGAAGGCATTCAGATGTGTCACACATTTGCCATAAATTCTGAATGTTAGCACTCTAGTTGCACATTAGATCACTGTAGTAAAGCTACTGCTCACCAGGGACGTCTGCTGCTGGTATTCAAAGTGCATGTTTCAGTCTGCATGTCAGAATTTTTTTAATGAAATAGAAGAGGATTTGAGAAGTCACTCAAAATGATCCCTAATTTTTCTTTCTGAAGCACTAATCATACTTTCTATGGCAAAATTAACCCCCTCATGTTGTTCCTTTTTAAATTGAGTGTTTTCAGACTTACCACTTCATTCCAATCAAGATGGCTTCTGGTGTGCCATACTTTTGTCATAAGTAAGACTGTTAGCGCTCTAGTTGTTCTTTAGAACACTCTGGGACATTCTGTCATTGGGCTATACTTGGGGTACATCTGGGTGATATTTGGGCTACATTTAGGCTCTTTTGTCTCTGGTGGCCATCTTGGGAGACTGTATGTCAGAATTTTTTAATGAAATTGAAGAGGGTTTGAGAAGTCACTCAAAATGTGCCCTAATTTTTCTTTCTGCAGCACTAATCATAATTCATATGGCAAAATATACCCCCTCATTTTGTTCCTTTTTAAATTAAATGTTTTAAGAGTTACCACTTTATTCCAATCAAGATGGCTTCAGGTGTGCCATACCTTTGTAATAAGTAGGACTGTTAGCGCTCTAGTTGTTCTTTAGAACACTCTGGGACATTCTGTCATTGGGCTATACTTGGGCTACATCTGGGTGATATTTGGGCTACATTTGGGCTCCTTTGTCTCTGGTGGCCATTTTGGGAGACTGCATGTCAGAATTTTTTAATGAAATAGAAGAGGATTTGAAAAGTCACTCAAAATGTGCCCTAATTTTTCTTTCTGCAGCACTAATAATACCTTCTATTGCATAATATACCCCCTCATTTTGTTCCTTTTTAAATTAAATGTTTTAAGAGTTACCACTTTATTCCCATCACGATGGCTCCAGGTGTGCTATACCTTTGTAATAAGTAGGACTGTTAGCGCACTAGTTGTTCTTTAGAACACTCTGGGACATTCTGTCATTGGGCTATACTTGGGCTACATCTGGGTGATATTTGGGCTACATTTGGGCTCTTTTGTCTCTGGTGGCCATTTTGGGAGACTGCATGTCAGAATGTTTTAATGAAATAAAAAAGGATTTGAGAAGTCACTCAAAATGTGCCCTAATTTTTCATTCTGCAGCACTAATCATACTTTATATGGCAAAATGTACCCCCTCATGTTGTTTCTTTTTAAATTAAATGTTTTAAGAGTTACCACTTTATTCCAATCAAGATGGCTTCAGGTGTGCCATACCTTTGTAATAAGTAGGACTGTTAGCGCTCTAGTTGTTCTTTAGAACACTCTGGGACATTCTGTCATTGGGCTATACTTGGGCTACATCTGGGGGTATATTTGGGCTACATTTGGGCTCTTTTGTCTCTGGTGGCCATTTTGGGAGACTGCATGTCAGAATGTTTTAATGAAATAGAAAAGGATTTGAGAAGTCACTCAAAATGTGCCCTAATTTTTCATTCTGCAGCACTAATCATACTTTCTATGGCAAAATATACCCCCTCATGTTGTTTCTTTTTAAATTAAATGTTTTAAGAGTTACCACTTTATTCCAATCAAGATGGCTTCAGGTGTGCCATACCTTTGTAATAAGTAGGACTGTTAGCGCTCTAGTTGTTCTTTAGAACACTCTAGGAGGCTGCAGTAGAACACAAAGTAATCAACTGACAGTCTCTGTCCTTGTTGGATGTACATGTTTTACTGAGAATGTCAGACTTCATTTTCACATGACTGAGAAAGATAATGTGAATTTACAGAAAATATGCTTTCAGTTTAGCTTATAGATCCCCTTCCAAACCACTGTGGGAAAATCATGAGATATTAGTTTTCTTTCAAACAATATTCATGATATCACAGCAGAAGGTTTTTTCACATGGTAAAATCACCTTAGAACCCACCACAATTCCTAAAACGAGTATGGTACCATCAACAAATGATTTATAATGTAACTAAAGTCCTAAAACCCTCTATTAACTACAATGCTTTTTAATGAGGTGCTATCATGTATATTGGTCCCAAGATGGCTGCCAACACTTCTTGGATGAAGTGCTGACTGCCAATCAGATCAGATGTGTGGTTAGGCTCCGCCCAGATATATATCTTTTTTTGAACCTAAATTACTCAAAATCCACTGGAGCACATATATTGAGACCTAGCAAAGGCACATCGGGCTAACAGTCCCTACAATTTTGCCAAGTTTCGTGCAAATCCATTCAGCCGTTCGAGCTAAAAGTGAGGCCAACCGCCCTATGGAAATTAACATGGGAAAAACACGTTTTGGGACCCCCCTTTTTTCTCGGCCCCCCCTTGATGAAACCCCCCCCAAATTGTCAGGGGCTGCTCAGAAACAAAATGTTCAATTTTCCTGAAAATTTCAGCCAATTCCGTCCACAAACGCCAAAGTTATTAGACATAGAATTTTCAAAAATCCCATAGAGAAAAAATCCTAACTATATATACCTACTGGCGACCGCCAGTAGGTAATATATATATATATATATATATATATATATATATATATATATATATATATATATATATATATATATATATATATATATCAAACTGCCTTGAAGACTGAGTGGATATATAAGTGTGTAAATGGAGGATTTTGTCAGGTTTCACTGAGCTGCGCCTGCATTACAGGTGGAAACTTCATCTCCCATGATCCTCTGGGGGAGGTATTTCATTCATTGCAGCGTGCGCACTGTTGCGCGTAATCCTGACAGTTTTTGGTGATTTCATTTGTGCAGGGCTAGAGTTCGCTGCACGCTGCAAGGGCTCCCGTTTTCAGCATCCTAGAGGCAAA